>NW_007732140.1:0-453 GCF_000696425.1 Galeopterus variegatus
GGTGATGGGCCATAATAATCATATACATTGTATATTGACAAAATAAAAATTTAAAAATAAAAAAAAAAAAAAACATCTTATAGTTATAACATTCTATTTTAAGCTCATAACAACTTAAGTTCAATTACATTTTTGATGTAATTGTTATATGTGTGTAAATTGTTATTGATATTACAAATTCCATTTTTATAATGTGTACCATTAACATATTTTTATACTTGAATACCTTTTTCTTTTAACTTCTATGCTAGAATTAAAAGTGATTTATGGGGCCGGCCCGGTGGCGCACTGGATAGTGCGCCACTTGGGAAGCGCGGCGGCGCTCCTGCCTGAGGGTTCGGATCCCACATACAGACCGGTTCCCGCTCTCTGGCTGAGCGAGGCGCGGGAGTAGCACCAAGGGTTGCGATCCCGTTGCCGGTCCCCGGTCCGGTACGGGGGCAACACTGAGGG
>NW_007732140.1:1618-2826 GCF_000696425.1 Galeopterus variegatus
GGAAGCGCGGCGGCGCTCCTGCCTGAGGGTTCGGATCCCACATACAGACCGGTTCCCGCTCTCTGGCTGAGCGAGGCGCGGGAGTAGCACCAAGGGTTGCGATCCCGTTGCCGGTCCCCGGTCCGGTACGGGGGCAACACTGAGGGTTGCGATCCGTTGCTGGACACGGAAAAAGACAAAAAAAAAAATAAGTGATTTATGTCCCATTAAAGTATTCTATATTTGTCTATATTTTTACATTTTCCAATGAGCTTTATGCTTTTATATATTATTGTGTTGCTGTCTAGCATCCTTTTGTTTCAATTAAAGTACACCTTTAGCATTTCTTATATGGCAGGTCTTGTGATGAAAAACCCTTAAGCTTTTGTGGTTCTGGGAGTCTTCATTTCTCCATTTTTTGTTCGTTTTTCTGAATTTAAAGTCAATTGATAAGGAACAAATTTAATTGAAAAAGATTGTCCTTAACACACCAAGAACTCTTAAACTCTTAAAAATGAATTAAAATCTTAGAAATTTAGTGAAGCAACAAGTCACACACCCAAAGAAACACATGTGTCTAATAAATGCATTCTCAGATGTTCTTCTGGGTGGGGGCAGTGGTTCTCGGCCCCAGCCTCAGGACTCTGGTCATGCTCTGTTGCTTGCTTGGTTGTGGGTGGAAGTGGGGCAACTCTCCATTTCTGAAGGACAGTTTTTCTGGATATAGTATTCTAGCTTGGTAGTTTTTTCTTTGGGTCTTTGAATATATTATTCCACTCCCTTCTGATCTGAAAGGTTTTTGTTGAGAAATCTGTTTATCTTCTTACGGCAGCTCCTTTGTAGGTGATGAGTTGCTTTTCTCATGCTGCTTTCAAAATTTTCTTTTTGTCCGTAACCTTTAACAATTTAATTATATGGATATAACTTGACTTATGATGAGACTGTATCCAGATAAACCTATTGTAAGCTGAAAATATCATAAGTTGAAAATGCATTTAATACACTTAACCTACTGAACAACATAGTTTAGACTAGCTCATCTTAAATGTGTTCAGAATACTTACGTTTGACTAAGGTTGGTTAAAATCATCTAACACAAAGTTTATTTGACAATGAAATGTTGAATATCTCATATATTATATTGAATACTATATTGAAAGTGAAAAACATAATGGCTTATGGGTACTTAAAGTACAGTTTTTAATGTATCACTTTTGTACCATGGTAAA
>NW_007732140.1:3336-14354 GCF_000696425.1 Galeopterus variegatus
ATGTTGAATATCTCATATATTATATTGAATACTATATTGAAAGTGAAAAACATAATGGCTTATGGGTACTTAAAGTACAGTTTTTAATGTATCACTTTTGTACCATGGTAAAAAGTCAAACAATTGTAAGTTGAACCATTGTAAATCATTAACCGTTTCTCTCTCTCCTCTCCTTCTGAGAATTTCATAATGCATTTATTGGTCCACTTGATCATGTCTCATAAGTCCCTTAGGCTTTTTCACTCTTTTTTATTCTTTTTGCTTTTTGCTCCTTTGACTGGATAATTTCAAATACACTGTTTTTAATTTGCTGAATTTTTTTTTCCTGCTTGACCAAGTCTGCTATCAAAACCATTAGTACATTTCTCAATTTAGTTATTGCATTCTTCAGGTCCAAAATACTTATTTTGGGGCCGGCCCGGTGGCGCACTGCTACAGTGCGCCGCTTGGGAGTGCAGTGGTGCTCTGCTCCCACCGAGGGTTCGGATCCCACATACAGACCGGTTCCCGCTCACTGGCTGAGCGAGGTGTGGGCGCAACACCAAGGGTTGCAATCCCGTTGCCGGTCCCAGTCCAGTACGGGCGCGACACTGAGGGTTGCGATCCATTGCCGGACACAGAAAAGGAAAAAAAAAAAAAAAACTTATTTTGTTCTTTTATTTTTAATATTTTTAAAATCTCTGTTGATATTATTATTTTGTTCATGCATTGTTTTCCTGAGCTCATTGAACATCTTTATGATGCTTATTTTTAATTCTTTTTCAGATAATTAATATACCTCCATTTTTTAGAATTGGTTTCTATAAATTTATTTTGGTCTTTTGATTGGGCCACATTACCCTATTTCTTCATGCACCTTGTAGCTCTGTGTTGATCCGTGTATTTGAAAAAACAGCCATCTCTCCCAACATTTATAAGCTAATTTAGTACAGGGAAGACCTTCACCAGTCAGCCTGGCTAGAGATTCTGTGGGCTTGTCAAACCTTTTATGTGGATACATCTTCTCTGAACTTGCATGTGTAAATTCTCAGAGGGATTTGCTGGTTTCCTTTCTCATGTGCTCCTAATTTCTTGCTCTCTCTTGTGTCTGTCCGTGATACTGCAGGTTCTCTGGAGCTGCCACAAGGTGCTCAGCTCTCTTTTGTTCTCAATAGCCCCCAGGCTTCTAGAGTTTGGCAGGTACTATCAGCTATTCAAGTTGAGCAAGACAGAAACCAGTCCTTCAGACAGCTACCTAGGAAGCCAAAATGTTGGATACATGCTGCACTCTTTTCTCCCTCCCACCCCATGAAGGAGAGATTACTGAGTTGTATAAGCCTCTATTCACTGTACTGCTGGTCCTCTGGGGAAGAAACAAACCACCAAGATTTCTTTTGTTTTTGAGGGCCCCCAGGCTTCCAGAGTATGCTGGGTCCCAGCAGGGCTACAAGACAGGTGAGACAAAATACAGTCTCTCGGGCATGCCCCTAAAAAGCCACAATGTTGGATGCATGCTTCAACTGTTTCCCTCCCCAGGGAGAAGGCAGGAGTTGTGGGTTTCCTTCTGCTCATTCCATGCTGTGCTGGGAGGAAGAACTATGATAAACGAGCTTCTGCTAATTAGATGTTCCCCTTCAATGCCCCTAAAAAGCCACAATGTTGGATGCATGCTTCAACTGTTTCCCTCCCCAGGGAGAAGCCAGGAGTTGTGGGTTTCCTTCTGCTCATTCCATGCTGTGCTGGGAGGAAGAACTATGATAAACGAGCTTCTGCTAATTAGATGTTCCCCTTCATTCTTAGCAGACCCCAACATGGCACTCTTTCCTTTCAGTGCTTGGATTCAAGCAGGACAGAAGTCAGTATTTCAGGAAGCTCCCCCAGAAGTCTGTACATTGGATGCGTGTTTCACTGTTCTTTTTCCCTTCCTGGGGAGCAGCTAAAAGCTAAGTTCTCACAATTGTACTGCACTGAGTCAGAAGAGGGACAAGAAATTTCTTCTTGATTCAGTCTTGGTAGTTTGTATGTGTCCAGAAATTTATCCATTTCTTCCAGATTTTCAAAGCTGGTATATAGTTGTTTATAATAATCTCTAATGATTATTTGTATTTCTGTGGTATCAGTTGTAATGTCTTCGTTTTTTTTTTTTTAGTTAGTCTAGGTAATGAGTTGTGTATTTTGTTTATCTTCTCAAAAAAACAATTTTTTCCCATTGATCTTTTGTATCATATTTTGGGCTTCAATTTATTTTCTTCTGCTCTGATCTTAAGTATTCCTTTTAGTCTACTACTTTTTGGATTGGATTGTTCTTGTTTTTCCAGTTCTTTTCAGTGTAGTGTTAGTTTGTTAATTTGAAATCTTTCTATTCTTTTGATGTACTTATCACAATAAACTTCCCTCTTAGTACTGCTTTTGCAGTATCCCACTGGTTTTGTATGATGTGTCTTTATTTTCATTAGTTTCAAGAATTTTTTTGATTTCCTGTTTAATATCTTCTTGGACCCATAGGTCATTCAGGGGCGTGTTGTTTAATTTCCATGAATTTTTATAGTTTCCAGAGTTTCACTTGTTATTGATTTCCAGTTTTAATTTGTTGTGGTCTGAAAAGATATTTGAAATGATTTCAATTTTTCTAAATTTGCTGAAGCTTGACTGTGACTTAACATGTGGTCTATGCTGGAGAATGTTTCATGCTGTTGAGAAAAATATATATTCTGTAGTCAGATGAAATGTTTTGTAGATATCTGCCAAGTCCACTTGGTCTAAAATGTAGCTTAAATCCTTTTTTCCTTTGTTGACTTGTGGTGTAGATGATCTGTCCAATGATGGCAGAGTGTGTTTAGGTCCCCCACTATTATTGTATTGGCCTAATAGTTTTCTGTATGCCTAATAGTTTTTGCTTTATATACCTGGGTGCTCCAGTGTTGGGTGCATGTATATTTATGACTTAAGTCTTCTTAAGGATAGATCCCTTTATCATTATATAGTGGCCTTCTTTGCCTATTTTAATGGTTTTCAGTTTAAAGTCTGTTTGTCCAATATAAAAGTAGGTACTATTGCTCATTTTTCTTTCCATTTGTGTGGTATATCTTTTTCCATCCCTTAGCTGTGTGTGTGTCTTTACAGGTGAGGTGAGTCTCTTGAAGACAGCATATAGTTAGGTCTAGCTTTTTAATGCAATCAAAGTCTGTCTTTTGAACAGGGCATTTAATCTGTTTACATTTAGGGTTGTTATTGATAAGTATTGTCTTACTCCTGGCATTTTATCAATTTTGGTTGGATGTTTTAAATATCTTTTGTTGCATTCTTCCTCTTTTATTGTTTGTCTTTGATGTTTGTTGGTTTTTTAATGTGGTAAGATTTAATTTCT
Organism: Galeopterus variegatus; assembly: GCF_000696425.1. Taxonomy (NCBI): domain Eukaryota; kingdom Metazoa; phylum Chordata; class Mammalia; order Dermoptera; family Cynocephalidae; genus Galeopterus; species Galeopterus variegatus. The sequence continues at coordinate 6,683 of NW_007732140.1, forward strand.
TTCTCTTTCTTGTTTGCATTTTTGTTCTACCAGTGGGTTTGGTTCTTTTGTGTATTCACGATATTGATAATCGTTTTTTGGATTTCAGATGCAGGTCTTCTTGAAGATTTCTTATAGCACTGGTCATGTGGTTGTGAACTCCCACAGCTTTTGTTTTTCTGAGAAATACTGTATTTCTCCCTCATTTCTAAAGTTAGCCTTGCTCGATATGTATTCTTGGCTGCCAGGTTTTTTTTTTCTTTTAGTAGTTTGAATTTATCACCCCCACTCTCTTCTGGCCTGTTTATGTTGAGAAGTCTGCTATTAGTCTGGTATGGGCTCCCTTAAAGGTGATTTGATGTTTTTTTCTTTCTTCTTTTAAGATTGTCTTTGTCTTTGAGCTTTGATGGTTTGACTATAATGTGTCTTGGAGAGGATCTTTTTGGGGTGAATCTGTGTGGGGATCTTTGAGCCTCTTGGATCTGAAGGTCCGTGTCTCTCCCTACACCTAGGAAGTTTTCCATTATTATTTTTTTGGATAGGTTTTCCATATCTTTTCCTTTTTCCTCCTCTTCTGGAACACCCATGATTTGGATGTTTATGCACTTAAGGTTGTGTGCTAGCTCTCTTAGGTTTTCTTCATCTTTTAAATTCTTTTTTCTTTTCTTTTCCTTTTTTTGTCTGCCTTAGTTACTTTGAGAAGACCATCTTCAAGACCAGAAATTCTTTCTTCTGCTTGCTCTAGCCTGCTGCTTAAGCTCTTGGTTGTGTTTTTTATTTCTTTGAATGAATCCTTCTGTTCCAGGAGTTCTGCTATGTTCTTTTTTAGAGTATTGACCCCTTTGTAAATTTCCTCCATCATATCCTGGATACTCTTTCTCATTTCAGTGTGTTGTCTAAGTGAGTCTTCTCGTAGCTCATTGAGTTTTCTTAGGATTGTTGCTCGTAATTCCTTTTCAGTCATTTCAAGGGTATCCTGTACTTGAGAATTACTGTATTCTTTTGGAGGAGTCATATTTTCTTGGTCTCCGCCACCCCCCCCCCCCCAATTTTTTTTTTTCTTTTTTTTTTTTTTTGGGGGGTTATTTTTTTTTTGGTCCCCCCCCCCCCCCCCCCCCATATTTCTAGTATCTCTATGTTGCTGTCTGGTCATCTGGTAGAGCAGTTGCTTCTTTTACTACTGTGGAGTAGGCTTTGAGGAGCGACTTCCTCCTCTTTCTCTGGACTCCTCTGGTGACTCTCTTTGTGTCAGTACAGTCAAGGGGTTGGTGGGCCACCTGCACGGTGGCCATGGCTGCTGCTGTGATAGCTAGCTACCCTTGTAGTGGCAGTGGGTTTGACGGTGGCTGTGGTGGACTACCCATGTGGAAGCAATGTTTGTGGCAGTGGAGGGGTCTGTGGTCTTCAGGCATGCTCCTGCTTTCTGTCAGGTGGGAGGCTGCCCGCAGCTCCTGCTGAGTTCCCTGGGCTCACGCTCCTGCCTTCTGCTGGGGAGGGGACTGTCCCAATAGTTAAATTTTTTGAGAGATAATCTTGATAGATTTGTTTTGCTAATGCCAATATTTAAAAATTATTAATAATAAGCACAAAGTATAATAAATATTTTTTCTGTATAAACACAATCTTGATTCTGTGTATAAGATCTACCATTGCTTATGTAAATAGGCTTACCTGGATAATTTAGAATGGAGATTTGAAAATTAAGTTACAGTTCTGACTGTCAAATATGTAATTTGAGTTTCTTAAACAAATTTCCTCTGGTAAAATTTAATTACTCTTCAGAATTTTTTTTATATGCTTGTTGGGGCGTTGAGGCCACACACCTCCTCCCAGGGCAGAGAACTAGCCACGACCCCACCCACATACGCGTATGTCATCTGTTGAAAACATTCGCCTGGACAGGAGATATAAGAATGGCGCCTGACGGAAGCCGCCCGGGTGTGACCAAGGAAAGACATAGTTTAAAATTATTGGATAAAAGATATTTCCATGCTCGTGCTCACCACGTGTTGCAATAGCAAAGCATTAGAGCAAGATGCACGCTCACATGACCTTTAAGATGATAGGTTGAAGTTAGGCAATCCCCTTGCCATATGCTTATAAAAGCAGGTGCTTGTGTGACAATAAACGGAACTGCTTGACGGAACCCCTGCCGCATCTGAGTGTCTCTCTGTGGGGCTGAATAGGCGGGCGGCATCCTCACCTTCCTCCCGGGCTCTCCTGGCCACTAGGGTGGCAGGAGTCATCCTGCCCATTCCCTCTCTTGCTCATCCCGTAGCAGGGGGATAAAAGGGGCTACTGGGAGGTTTGGGGCCCGCCGCCCCTGTGCCCCCGCATATGCTTAACTTTTAATCTTCTAAATGTTCCCTTGTTTCACCTTTGTTTCTCTACGGCCACTGAAATGTTCAAGAGAATGAGCTTTTAAAAATATTTTATTGTAAAACTTTAAAAAATTACTCGAAATTATAGCAAATAGAGTTATGAAGCGACTTGCATCCATTGCCAGCTTTAATACTTATTAACTCATGGACAATCTTGTTTCTTTTATATTAACTCCCTCATGCCCTGCCCCACACTGGATAATTTTGAGGTAAATCCTAGTACCATATCTTATTCAATAAATATTACAGACTGTAACTCTCAAAATCAATAACTCTTTAAAAATTTTACAATATCATTATCCAACTTAAATAATTTAGGAAACTTCCTTATCAATACAAAGTTTCCAATTGGTACTCAAATTTCTATGATTGTCATAAATATTGGTTTATTGATCATTTGTTCCAGTTGGGATCCAAATAAGATCCACACATTACATTTGATTATTACATTTGTGTCTTTTAAGCTATAGGTTCTCCCTTCTTCTTTTACTTTTCTTGAGAGGTATTTGTTGAACAAATGGGATCATTCACTCTCTAGAAATTCTAATACTCTTGTTTTGGCTGATTGCATCTCTATGTTGTTGTTGTCTTTTTTTTTTTTTAAAGATGACCGGTAAGGGGATCTCAACCCTTGGCTTGGTGTTGTCAGCACCACGCTCACCCAGTGAGCGAACCGGCCATCCCTATATGGGATCCGAACCCGTGGCCTTGGTGTTATCAGCACCGCACTCTCCCGAGTGAGCCACGGGCCGGCCCCATCTATGTTGTTGTTTACTATGTTCTTCTAGCCCCTGTAATTTCTATAAACTGGAAATACACCACAACATCCACATTCAAGCTGGCCATAGATGGTAATGGACAGGAATACCCCAGATCAGGGACCACAGACAATACTGGAGTTGCCATTGAAAACACCTGGCTTTCAGTGGAAGTGTAAGAACTGAAGACAAATGTCTGTGTTAAATAGAGGGACAGAAAAGAAAAAGTGTGTCAATTCCCAAGTTTGAAAAGGAGGATCTCTAAAAATTTTACTCCATGTTTCTCTGACATATTTAGTGGATTGAATTATGTCCCCCCCAAACTCACCGAAGCTTGAATTGTGTCCCCCAAGTTTTGTGTATAAAACACTTGGCCCCCACTGTGACTGTTAAGAGGGTGAGAAATCCTATTATTGTCATTGAAAGGTGGGGCCTTGACTAGGTGATTGGACTGTAGGACCATGCAACAGTAAAGGGACTAAAAATGGTGGCTCGGAGGGCTTTAAAAGGAGAACATGATGAGTGTCTTGCTCTCTCCCTGCTCTCTCTGCTCTGCCAGTTTCACAATATGATACCCTTCTACCGCCACCAAGACTTCACCAGCTGTGTTCCCTGGACTTCGGACTCTCCCGCCTCAAAAACTGTAAATAATAAATTTTGTTTTCTTCATAAATCACCCAGTTCTGTGTATTTTGTTATAAGCAACAGAAATGGGCTAATGCACATGTATACATGATTAAAATATGAATAGAGGGCCGGCCCGGTGGCGCACTGCTACAGTGCACCGCTTGGGAGCGCGGTGGTGCTCCCGCCGAGGGTTCGGATCCCACATACAGACCGGTTCCCGCTCACTGGCTGAGCGAGGTGTGGGCGCAGCACCGAGGGTTGCGATCCTGTTGCCGGTCCCGGTCCAGTACGGGTGCAACACTGAGGGTTGCGATCTGTTGCCGGACACGAAAAAAGACAAAAAGGAAAGAAAAAAAAAAATGAATAGAAAGTAAGAAGTTGCTTCGCAGCAATTAGGTGCATATATTGCATATAACTCCATTATCTCAAACTAATAAATTCTCATGTAGAATAATCTAGCACTTTTCCCCTCTACTAGTGTGTTAGTTTCCTAGGGCTTTGAGAACAAAGTACCACATACTAGGTGGCTTTAAAAAGTAGAAATTTATTTTCTCATGGCTCTGGAGGTTTATAGTCCAAAGAAAGGTGCTGGCTGGGTTGGCTCCTTCTGAGGTCTGTGAGGAAAAATGTGACCCAAGCCTCTCCTCTACTTCTGATGGCTCACGGTTGTTGGTGTCCCAGAGCTTGTAGATGCATCACTCCAATCTCTGCCTTCATCTTCGTTTGATGTCCTCCCTGTGTGTCTCTGTCTTATCTCTTTTGATAAGGAATTGATCATATTGGATTAATGTTGGAGTAGGCCCACCCTACTCCAGTATGACCTTGTCTTAATTAATTATGTCAGCAAGGACTCTTTGACCAAATTAATTTTGGAAATAAGGTATGAGGTGTTAGGACTTAAACATATCTTTTCTGGTGCCACATTTCAAGCCATCACAATTATTCTGGTCTTGTGCATGCTACCCTGGGTAGGCCACCCTTGCCCTCACCCCATCTCTGATTTCAAGATACACAGCGTAGCTTGCTTTTTAAAAGGAAATAGGGAAAATACTTCTCATAGTTTTCCGTGATGAACTTGCAGGAAAATAAGGTACAGCTTATTTTCAGAAAAATTTAAAGATAAGCACTACTAGATTTCTTTTCAAATTAGAAATATTTTTTTTTCTGATTATGAGTGGAATGCATATCCACTATAAAAATCTGAATGATTTAGAAACATGAGTAAAATACAAAACAGATCAGTCTTCTGATATAACACAGAGGTGAAAGAAAAGAACAAATTGTTGATGTGAATCAAGTTATTGGAACCAACCCTCCTTCTGAAAACACATAAAATTTTGGATAAAATATCAAAGATGTTTTCTTAAACTTGTCAAAACTCTGCCCAAATGTGAGGAATTTCCAGTCCAAAATCTAACAGAAAATGGAAGCCCAGGAAGGTAAGCAGAGCACAGAAGCCTCTCGGGTCCTGAGGGCATTTGCTGATCTCATAAACTTTATCTATGTTTTCTCGTCCTCAGGAGGTGACTGAAAGCAAATCTTCTGATCCACCTAAGAGGAGGTGACATTCTCCACATTAAGATGGAGTGAAAAGGGCTATACCATAAAGGTAAAGCAAGTCAGAAGTGAACTCTCACCAAGCATCTGCAAGAAAACTTGTCCTGAAGCTGCACTGGGTGGTATGAAGGGCAGGGAAACCTACCCTTGAGAAATATGTTTATATGAGAAATATGATATGTTTATATCATAAATTACTAGACAGAAATAAAAAAGAACAAATTACTGATACACACAACGACATGGATGAATCTCAAAAATATTATGCTGAATAAGAGTCGGCAGACACAAAAGAGCAAAAATTGCATGATTCTTTTTTTTTTTCCTTTTTGTCTTTTTTCGTGTCCGGCAACAGATCGCAACCCTCAGTGTCACGCCCATACCAGACCGGGACCGGCAACGGGATCGCAACCCTCGGTGCTGCACCTGCACCTCGCTCAGCCAGTGAGTGGGAACTGGTCTGTATGTGGGATCCGAACCCTCGGCGGGAGCGCCGCCACACTCCCAAGCGGCACACTGTAGCAGTGCGCCACTGGGCCGGCCCCTGCATGATTCTTTTTATATGAAATTATAGAACAGGCTAGACTAATCTGTAACAGCAAATAGCAAATTAGTTCCTTGGGACTGGGGGCAAGAGAAAGACTGAACTGCAAATGGGTATAAGGAAAACTTATGGGAAGAAAAATATTCTGTAACTTGACATTGGTGGTGGTTATACAGTTGTAAACATTTGTCAGAAGCCACTGATATGTATAATTAAAATGTATGCAACTGTTTTATGTAATTTACATCTCAATAACATTGCTTAAAAACTGAAGGAAAAAAAAAAAAGTCTTCCTGGACTGGTAGAGCCACTAGGCACCTGGGTAAAGATATCTTTATGTTAGACCTCAAAAAAATCTCCACAAATAATTTTTCATGGAAAGTGCCTAGCACACAATAATAAATCAAGTGTACTACATGTAGGCAAAAAAATAGCCTAAACATTCATTTTCAGAAACAAACTTGCAAAGGCTTTAGGAGGTGAATTATCAGTCATAGATTGTAAAACAATCATATTCACTATGTTTAAAGAAAAAATATACACAAGAAATATAATCCTATAAAAAAGACTTAGCAAATCTAAAAAAATAATGAAATAGAGCAAGAAATGGATAATAAAAAAAACTGAACTTTAAGATTTTTGGGGGTGTGTTTAACAGAGGATTAAGCTCTACTGTAGAGAAAATTATTAAACTGAAAGATAGGTCAGAACAAATTATCCAGAATGGAGTATAGAGAATCAAACAAAAAAAATGCAAAATATGGAAGAAGTATTAGAAGATGTGCAGAACAGGGCTGGCTGGTTAGCTCAGTTGGTTAGAATGTGGTGTGGTTAACACCAATGTCCAGGGTTTGGATCCCAGTACTGGCCAGCCGCCCCTCTCCAAAAAAACAAAAAATGAAAAACAGATATGGAGAATAAAAGTTTCAAAGAAGCAGAGAAAAAGTGGCAATATTTGAGGAGATGATGGCTGAGGATTAAGTAATGAGAGACGACCAATTCACAAATACGATAAGGCCCATGAAGTAAAAAGAAGTCTTCATCTAGCCTCAAATAAACATCACAATAAAATAACAAATACTAACAAAAGCAATGGCAGCCAAAGACAAAGAGAAAATCTTAAAAGCAATTACTTTCAAAATACTATCAGAGTGAAAAGCAAGCTTCTTAACTGCAACAGTTTAAAGCAGAAGACAATGTGCTAAAAGAAAATAATTGCCAATTTTGTATTCTGTGACTGACAATAAAATACCTTTTCAAAAATGAGCTTGAAAAAAAGACATTTTCAGATAAACAAAAACTGAGTATTCACTCTTAGCTGACTCCCACTAAAGGGAATTTTAATGGATATACATATGCTCCTCAGTTTATGGTGGGGTTACCTCCCAATAAACCCATCGTAAGTTGAAAATATCATAAGTTGATTGATTGATTGATCTTTATTTATCATTATATAGTGAAATCGATTTTTATGGCCCTTCCCTCCACCCCTTTACACCCCTGGCAACCTCGGTTCTGTTCTCTTCTCTTAAAAAGCTCAACAAATTATTGTGATTGTTGTATCTATTTTTGTTATTTGTATATTTATTTATTTTTATTAGCTCCCACATATAAGTGGGAACATGCAGTATTTCTCTTTCTGTGCCTGGCTGTGGAGGATATTGACTAAGAAGTTATTAATGAGATAGAAATAAAACACTTGTATTTCACAGGACCAAAATCCTTAGTGCAGGGCCGGCCTGGTGGCGCACTGCTACAGTGCGCCGCTTGGGAAGCGTGGCGGCGCTCCTGCTGAGGGTTCGGATCCCACATACAGACCGGTTCCC
>NW_007732140.1:15309-23673 GCF_000696425.1 Galeopterus variegatus
GAAAAAAAAAAAAAAAAAAAATCCTTAGTGCAGAAGGCCAAAGCCTGTAGTTTAGAGGACCAAAGTCCTGTAGTTTAGGAGGCCAAAGCCTCTAGTTTCGGGGGCCAAAGCCCAACCCTTTAGGAAAACATGTAGAAATGCTAAGATTAAAAAAGACAAGAAAATTTTCACAGGACTAAAGTCTTTGGTGTAGATAAGAGAATTGAAGCACAGCAAAGAGTGATTGCTCTGGGGCAGTTGCCCTTGGTACAGCTAAACCTAGATGCTGGGAAAGTATGTGAGCTAAAATCTTCAAGGATATTCTGCTAGTTAGTACTTGGGGGACTGTTCCACATCTCGCCCTCAGCTGTTTCTTTGAGTTTCTTGGGGAGTTAAGCTCTTTGGTGATTATCTCATTGTTTCTTTTTGCACGTCACAGAGCTTAGTTTTATGACTCCTTCTGATGGTAAATTGCTTGAACTATTTAAAACTACACCTGCTTTCATGAAGATTGTCATGTAGCCAGTTTGTTTATGTTTTCACTATGATTGATTAACCACCTGTTTTTCTTCTGTAACTTTCTTGTCTTTACAATAAAAACTGAAGCAAAAACTAACTCAGGGCTGTGCCTGGGCTCTCCTGTCTTGAAGGAGTTTTCCCTGGTGCAGTCCCCTTGGGCTTCTCACTGCTCTGAGTACATAGGCTCTGAGTAATCCTTTGCATCTCTGTCACTCTGTGAGAGGTGACACCTGGCTAATTTCACATAACATAATTTTCTCTAAGTTCATCCATGTTGCTGTGAATGGCAGTATTTCATTCTTTTTTATAGCAGCGTAGTATTCCATGGTGTAAAAATACCACATTTTCCTTATCCACTCATCTGATGATTGGCATTTCAGCTGGTTCCAAGTTTTGGCTATTGTAAAGAGTGCTGCGATGAACATTGGGAAACAGGTATACCTTCGACTTGATGATTTCCATTCCTCTGGGTATATTCCCAGCAGTAGGATAGCTAGTTCATATGGTAGACCTATCTGCAATTGTTGGAGGAACCTCCATACCATTTTCCATAATGGCTGCACCATTTTATAGTCCAACCAACAGTGTAAGAGGGTTCCCTCTCTCTACATCCTCTCCAGCATTTGTTATTCTCAGTCTTTTTGATAATAGCTTAACTGGAGTGAGATGATATCTCAATGTGGTTTTGATTTGCATTTCCCAGATGCTGAGTGATGTTGAGCATTTTTCATACATATGTTGGCCATTTTTATATCTTCCTTTGAGAAATGCCTATTCAGCTCCTTTGCCCATTTTTAAATTTGGCTACTTGTTTTTTTACTGTGAAGTTTTTTGACTTTCTCATATATTCTGGATATTAATCCTTTGTGGGATACATATTTTGCAAATGTTTTCTCCCACTCTGTTGGTTGTCTTTTCACTCTGTTAATTGTTTCTTTTGCTGTGCAGAAGCTCTTTAGTTTGATGTAATCCCATTTGTTTATTTTTCATTTTGTTGCCTGTGCTTTTGGGGTCTTGTTCATAAAGTCTATGCCCAGTCCTACTTCCTGAAGTGTTTCCCCTATGCTTTCTTTTAGGGGTTTTATAGTTTCAGGATGTATATTTAATTCTTTAATCCATTTTGAGTTGATTTTAGTACATGGTGAGAGGTACTGGTCTAGTTTCATTCTTCTACATATGGATATACAATTTTCCCAGCACCGTTTATCAAAGATGCAGTCTTTCCCCCAGTGTATATTCTTGATGCTTTTGTCAAAGATCAGATGGCTGTAGGTGTATAAGCTGATTTCTGGGTTCTCAATTCTGTTTCATTGGTCCATGTTTTTATGCCAGTACCAAGCTATTTTGGTTACTATAGCTTTTTAGTATAATTTGAAGTCAGGTAGTGTTATGCCTCCAGCTTTATTTATTTATTTATTTATTTTGCTTAGGATTGCTTTGGCTATTCAGGATCTTTTGTTGTTCCATATGAATGTTAGGATTTTTCCATTTATATAAAGAATGTCATGACCAAGACAAGGATGCCCACTCTCACCACTCCCATTCAACATAGTACTGAAAGTACTAGCCAGAGCAATCAGGGAAGAGAAAGAAATAAGGGGCATCAAGATTGAAAAAGATGAAGTCAAATTGTCCCTGTTTGCAGATGACATGATCCTATATATGGAGAAGCCTAAAGTCTCTACAAAAATCTCTTAGAGTTGGTAAATGATTTCAGGAAAGTGGCAGGATACAAAATCAACATGCAAAAATCAGTAGCATTTTAATACTCCAACAATGAACTAGCAGAAAAATAAATCAAGAAAGCTAGTGCATTTACAATAGTCAGCAAAAAAAAAAAAAACAAATAAAACCCACCTAGGAATAAAGTTAACCAAGGATGTGAAAGATCTCTATGACAAGAACTACAAATCGCTGTTGAGAGAAATTAAAGAGGACTCAAGGATATGGAAAGCTATTCCATGCTCTTGGATTGGAAGAATTAATATTGCAAAAATGTCCATACTATCCAATGTGATCTATAGATTCAATGCAATCCCCCTCAAAATACCAATGACATTCTTCACAGAAATGGTAAGATCATATTTTTAACTTATGATGGATTTATTGAGATGTAACCCCATTGTAAATTGAGGAACATACTGAATGTGTATCACTTTCTCACCATCATAAAATTGAAAAATTTCATGTTGAACCATCATAAGTCGGGCACCATCTGTACTTCAGGCAAAAGGAAATAATCCCAATGAAAGAGCTGATGTACAAGAAAGAATAAAGAACAACAAATAATATCTAGATAAATCTAAATGAAAAATAAATAATAATATTTAGTGGTATTAAAAAAACAAGTTGATTTAATACTCATGACAATAACATATAAAGCAGGAGGAAAGTAAAGAAATCAATTTTTTTCTAAGGTTCATTTATTATCCAGGAAGAGGATAACTTCAGGCTTTGTTAAGTATTCATTTTTTTATTTCTAATATAACCATGAAAACAATAGTATCAAATTATCTAATGCTGAAACCAGCAGAGGGAAAAATGGAATGATAAAAAATATTCCAAAAGAAGCAAGAAGAAAAAAGAAACATTGAATAGGTGGAACAAAGTAGCTTCAAGCCCAAGTATAAATTAATCACATTACAAGTAAATGGACTAAATATTCCTGCTGAAAGACAGAGATTATCAGATTAGAGTACACAAAACACAAAACACAAGAATCCAATTACATGGTATCTATAAGAAACACTTCCAAAACATAAGGTACAGAAAGGTCAAAAATGAAAAGAAGCAAAAAGATACACCATGCACATAATACTCAAAAGAGGCTGGTATTGCTATGTTAACAAATTAATTTTGGTATATTTGTACAATAGACTATCATGAAGTATTAAAAACGAATTAACTGCAATTGTACATAACAATATAAATGAATCTTACATATATAATGTTAGGTTAAAGAAGTAAGACCAAAAAAGACATTCAGTATGATTCTATTTATATAATTTTATAAACAGGCAAAACTAAATTATATCATTTAGAGATGTGTACACAAATGGAAAACTGTAAGTAAGAAAGTGATTATTGCAAAAGTCATGATAGTGGTTACCTCTGGTTGGGATGGAAGAGGATTATGATTAGAAGTGGCATTGGCCCACTTGGGGCTACTATGGAGGTGGCAATATTTGCTTTATTAACTTTTGCATATTTTTGCTTTCCTGTATGTTATAACTCACAATAAAAAACATTTAAAAAACTCAAAACATTGCTCGCAAGAAGAAAAGAAGCAGAATATTAAAGAAAACTCAAGAATGATGTCAGTATAAAACTAAATATATCAGTTATTACCATAAATATAGATTGATTAAACCTCTATTAAAAGACAGACACACAGATTGGATTAAAAATTAAAATCCAATTGTGTGTTCTTTATAAGAGGCGCACTTAAAGTGATACAAAGAACTTAAAAATACTAGTCATATTGACATAAGAAAGAAAAAGGGTTTGCAATTAAAAGTCAAAGTGGAATTCAAGGCCAACTACCATATATAGGAAAATAGGTTAATTTAAAACTAACTGATGAGAGTATTGTTCCACATGCATGAGACCACTTTCATGGATCTTTCTGCCTTTACTATGATTGCATTGGAATGAATAAACGTAAATACAAGAAGAAATTGATAGAGGTACTGTAGGGGCAGACTTTAACAATGTTTTTTATATTTTGACACATCAAGTAGGCAAAAGTAAACGAGGATACAGAGAATATGAATATTGTAAAGTACAAGCCTAACTAAATATTGCAGAATCCTGTACTATGGACCGCAGTGGGCAGTAGAAGAGTCATGGGATGTTTTCACTCACAGCTGCTGCTTATTTTTCCCAGAGGTATTTAAAATGAAACGAATTTTGCCATTAAAGAATTAATTTCCTTTTCTAGTCTAGTATGGTCGTGTGGGAGAAATGCATATGCCTCTACTGTGAAACGGAAGAGGCTGTCACTCTTTTCTGTGAAATAGCCACCTTGTTTGATCTCCCCGAGGTACCATTCCTCTCCTTTCCACACGTCATGGTGAAGAAGACCTCGTCCCCCTATTCTCCAGTGCCTGCTTACCTGCGAATCTCACTTCCCTCTGTCACAAGTGGATTTCGGCTTTCTGTTCTACGGTGAATATAGCCATTTTTTCTTTTACTATTGTGGTTAAGATGTGTATAATATAAAATACACTACTTTAGCAATTTTTAAGTGTGTAAATCAGTGGTATTAAGTACATTCACAATGTTGAGCAACCATCATCACCATCCATCTCCACATCTTTTTCACCATTCCAAACAGGACCTCTGTACCCATTAAATAATAACCTGCTGGAGCACAGCCAGGGTCCTAGGCGAGGAGCTGGAAGCAGGCAAGACAGCATGCCTGGGGCGCTAGGCCAGGAGCTGAGGGCAGTACCCCTGCGTGAAAACAGGCAAGAGAGCACACTAAAAGCACCACTTTTGCACGGGTGGCCCACCACAGCCACTGTCACGGCCATGGCTGCCAAAAGGGTGTCTCGATGCCATAGCAGCAGCCATAGCCACCATGCAGGCAGCCTGTGGGACAGTTGACTGCATTGACACAAGGAGAGAGACCAGTGGAGACTGGAAAAAGAGAACGCACGTCTCCTCAGTGCCTCGATGAACATGCTCCAAAGGACGACCAACTGGGCATGTGCAAGACTATGTTACACAATGGGGAACCTCCCCCTTAATTGAATATTCATTAGATCTCATGAATATGCATCATATAGTGGAAGTATAAAAGCCGAATCCTGGCAGAAGGCGGGTTGTCGCTCACTTTCCTGGGGCCCACCTGCACCTTGCTGGCTGAGGTGTGTGTGCTTTACTTTGTGCTGAGCTTACTTTTAGCAGGTGGCTGCTCACTCTCTTGAGCCAGCCTGCACTCTACTAAACTTTAAGCGTGAATTCCTTGCTTTTGTGTTAAACTTGGTGTGGGCCCTGCTCTTCTCTGGAGCTATGCTGCATTTTCTCTGTGAAGTCTGTATTTCTTGTCTGTTACTTTAAACCTGTTCTCACTTTCTGCTGTGACTCTGCCCTTGAATTCTTTCCTGTGGTGGAGTTAAGAACCTGGTAAGAGGATGGGGTGGGTTGAGGCTGGCTACTGGGCCTCCCAGGCCCTCTCTTCCAGCATCAAAGGCACAACTGGGCAGCTAGGAAAGAAGTATCATGGGCTCAGGGCCTGTGAGCACCTTTATTTCCATGAGAGCCAAGTATGTGGTCAGCGATTCCCACTCTAATGGCATATAGCATGGGGTCGAGGAGGTCAGCTTCTTGTACTGGAAGCCCACAGACAACTAATGGCCATTTTGGGTGGTCCAGAGATGGCAGGTGTTGTGAGAGGAGGTTGCTAAAGCCCCCACGGGGAATGCCTGAGGGTGGGAGGGGCACTGACGTCAACGCCTGTTGTATTGCAGTTTGTTATGGGAAGCCCCATCTCAGGCGAGTCGATTTGTGAGTAACAGTATGAGTGGGCTTAGGTAAAATTTGTAAATGAGGAATATGTTGCCTCCAGAGTCCAAAAAGGCCCAAGAAACATTGAGCTTGTTTTAATGAGGATGTAGAGAGGGCCAATAGTTGTTTCTTAACAGTGTCAGAAGTGGAATGGCGCTTGGCTTACCAAATAATTTTTGGGAATTTAATCAAGGTGGTGGAGACTTGCAATGTGTGTAGGGCAAAGGTTTCCATTCTTTTTGTGAGTGTTCGGTATGTCTTAAATGAGTCTGTCAAATGAATGTCCTCGCAGGAGGATGCCATCAATGTAATGTCATACTTGTGCTCTTGACAAAAATTGGAAGTGGTTAAGATTTTGTCTAAAAATATTCTGTGTTTAAACTCTGACCAAATCTCTGTTTGATCTGAGTCCCGTATGTGCATTAGGGGTGTGGGGGGAAGACTCCAAGCAATGAAGTTAAGACTAAAAGAACTGAACCGAAATTTCAGCTGCTGCTAGGGTGAGCAGTTTGTCCCAGTTTGCCTGGGACTTTCCTGGTTTTAGGATCGAAAGTCCAGTATTCTGGGAGCCACCTCAGTTCTAGGCAAATCACAATGGTTGGTCACCCTAGCTGGTTCACAAAAAACTGAGTTTGCACTTTGAATCCAATGGCATTAACTCCTTGCTAAAACAAAGAAAAATCAGGAGGAATATAATAGAATCCAGAGTCTCCACAACATAACGTTCACGACATGTTATGAGCTGAATGCTTGTGTCCTCCCCAAATTTATATGTTGGAATCCTAACCCCTAATGTTATGGTATTAGGAGGTGGGACCTATGGGAGGTGATTAGGACATGAGAGTGGAGCCCTCATGGATGGGATTAGTGTCCTTATAAGAAGAGACACAAGAGCTTGCTTTCTCTGTCTGCTGTCCACCCTGTGAGGACACAACATGATGACAACTGTGTAAACCAGGAAGTGGGCTCTCACTGGACACAAGATATGGTGGCACCTTGACTTAGACTTCCCGGCCTCCAGAACTGTGAACAATAAATGTGTGTTGTTTAAGCCACCCTATCTATTGTAATTTCTTATAGTAGTTCGAACTAAGACAATGTTTCGGATACAATCCTAAACTACTAGACCGGTGAAGAAACGGTAAAATGTGACCCATTCTCGACAGAAAGATAATCACTGGAGACTAACACCCAAGTCGACTAAATTGCAGTAGTTCGAACTAAGACAATGTTTCGGATACAATCCTAAACTACTAGACCGGTGAAGAAACAGTAAAATGTGACCCATTCTCAACAGAAAGATAATCACTGGAGACTAACACCCAAGTCGACTAAATTGTTGGAGTCAACCATCTAAAATTTAAAAACACGTGTTAACTATGCTCCACTGTGTAAAAGAAAAATGGTTATAATGAATGAAAAGTTAGGCTATCTCAAGAGAAAAATAGAAATTATAAATAAGAACCAAATAGAAATCCTGTCCTGAAGATGGATCAAAAGAAAAATTCAAATCTGAATAATAGAGAAAAAAGATGAAAAAAAATTAATGAACAATCTCATAGATCTCTGGTACAATTCTAAGAGTTACATAATTGGAGTCCCAAAAGTAGGAGAAAGAAAATATGAGGCATAAAAACCTTCCTCAATTTGGATGAATAAATGAGAAAATGTAGAACCACTATGATATCAGAAGAAAAGAATCTGTTAAAAGGCATATCTTTGCCTGGCTACTCTTGGCAGAGATTTACAGATACTATACAAGGAGAAGTTGATAGTTATTATCAAAAGCTTATAGTAGTTATGCCAGCACATTATCTGTATATTCATATTCTCCAAACATGTTATTTGCTTGAGTAAATAGTTCACTAAAGAATATTTAATTTATGCCATCATTGAGATTTGGTCTATCTCAATGGATCCTTTAGAGTGACACCTACTCCAGGGAACCCAGCCTACGTGTTGGATCACTATCCAGGTACGTGGAGAGGGAACACATCCTAGAACTGTACTCCTACCACGCTGGTGCGAAAAACAGCCTGTTCCTCATTGGATGTGCTGCCCCATGTATTTGCCTGGATCCCTGAGGAAGCAACACCTGCCTCAGGTTTCTGCGGGGAGGACTCAGGACTATGCTGACCTCTGCAGTTGCTCACAGTGCTCCTGGACATGTTCTGTGGGCAAGCTCCATTCCTGTTAGTCAGACTGGGTGTGGGTATTGGGAGACCATGAAGACTTCTATGTATTCAAGTCCCATGATTTACATACGGCTGATCGCCAGCATCCACTGTGACTCTACCCCGGTCGTTTCCTAATCCTATTTTCTTCTCCCTACAAGTGAGGATGGCTCCTCCGTTG
>NW_007732140.1:23700-25946 GCF_000696425.1 Galeopterus variegatus
TCCTACCACGCTGGTGCGAAAAACAGCCTGTTCCTCATTGGATGTGCTGCCCCATGTATTTGTCTGGATCCCTGAGGAAGCAACACCTGCCTCAGGTTTCTGGGGGGAGGACTCAGGACTATGCTGACCTCTGCAGTTGCTCACAGTGCTCCTGGACACGTTCTGTGGGCAAGCTCCATTCCTGTCAGTCAGACTGGGTGTGGGTATTGGGAGACCATAAAAACTTCTATGTATTCAAGTCCCATGATTTACATACTGCTGATCGCCAGCATCCCCTGTGACTCTACCCCGGTCGTTTCCTAATCCTATTTTCTTCTCCCTACAAGTGAGGATGGCTCCTCCGTTTTTTTTTTTTTTAAGAATTTTCTCTCTGAGCAGATACACAGTCCTGCTACCAGCTCCCTCTGCGTTTCTCTTTCTGAAAGTGACTGGAATATTCACTCTCCATTTGCTACTTAACGTGCTTTTTAAAAAATTTCTTGCTTCTTCCTTCTACCCACTTCTACCCTCATCCACTCCAGGATGTTTAAACTGGAAATACCACCCATGATCTAGGGTGCTAAGAACATGAACACAACCGTCCACAGGCTTCCCATACCTGTGCTTTCAGGCAGACCCTGACGGGTACCCTCTCCTTGGTAGAGTCGCGTTCCTGTCCTCACGGGAAACTTCAGCTCACATGGAACACCTCGGGTGAGTGTTAGGACTGGTGCAGGCTTCAGACCTTCCTGAGGTGGGCCCTCTTCCAAAATCAGCCACTCACAGTCTGGATCGTCCCAAGTTATTAGCGTTTGCAAGGACAGTGGGTAAAACTACAAGACCTTTGGGGGAGTGGGCTCATTACCATGAGTCCTACTGTTTGTTTATTTATTCATTTAAAAAATAGTTATTGAACTCCTACGAAGTGCCCAGCCCTATGCTAGGTGCTATGAATTATAACAGCAATTGCTGGGACTTGTATAGCACACGTTATGTGCCAGAACTGTTCTAAGTCTTAACATGTGTTCACTCCGTAAAGACAAATAAGCTGGTTTTTGACTCCAGGGGAAATACATACATATAGTGTGGTAAGGACAATAGTAAAAAGTGGCTAGCTGTCTTAAGAAAGGTTAACTAACCAAACCGAACACTTGA
Source organism: Galeopterus variegatus (assembly GCF_000696425.1). NCBI lineage: Eukaryota > Metazoa > Chordata > Mammalia > Dermoptera > Cynocephalidae > Galeopterus > Galeopterus variegatus. The sequence continues at coordinate 24,835 of NW_007732140.1, forward strand.
ATCCACCAAAAAAGGATCTGCACCTCAAACCATCTTGGAGCCCTTGAAGACTGGGCTGTCACTATATTCATTCTGGCCCTCTCAGGTCAGCAGCCTTCCATACCAGTACTTACTTGCCTCAGGGGCAGGTACAGAAGGTTCTCTGTTCAAAAGGGGTTACACTCCCAGATTCTTGCTGGACCCTGTTCCAGGCTGCTCCTCAGAGGGTGCTGCTGGTTTGACAACATTTTCCTCCTTTTGTCCTTGGAGTTGGGTGGGACTGTGAACTGTCAGTGTGACATCTATGAAGAGCCTAATACAGTGGCAGCTAGGAGGGGGATTAACGCTTTGCTTGTAGTGATGAGAAGAGTCTTAATGACACAGCAAAGGAAAAATTGTGCACAAAATAGGAATCTTGGAGGCGTCCATTCTCCACAGCAGTGGTTGTCAAAATGTGGTTCTGGACAAGGAACATTAGTGTCCCTTGGAAACTTGGACCCCACAGCAACCTGGGTTTTAATAAGTTACCCAGGTGATTCTGATTCTAAAGTTTCAGTGGGCGTTTCAATCTCTCATGTTGTTTCTTTGCCTGAAAAAATCCACTGTTTACCTTTCCAATGATGTTTAGATATTGTAGTGGATGGAATTATGTCCCCCCAAAACTCATTGAAGTTTGAATTGTCTCCCAAGTTTTATGTATTAAAAACTTCGCCCCCACTGTGACTGTTAAGAGGGTGGGAAATCCTATTATGGTAATTGGAAGGTGGAGACTTGAAGAGGTGATTGGATTGTAGGACCCTGCGGTAGTGAATGGATTAAAAATCGTGGTCAGCGGCTTGGTTCCTGTCTCTCTCTCGGACTTTGGTCTTGCCAGCCTCAGAAACCGTACGTGATAAATTTTCTTTTTTCTTTTTCTTTTTCTTTTTTCTTTTTATGTGACCAGTAAGGGGATCGCAACCCTTGGCTTGGTGTCACCTGCACTGCGCTCAGCCAGTGAGTGCACCAGCCATCCCTATATAGGATCGGAACTTGTGGTGGGAGCGCCACTACGCTCCCAGCACCTCACTCTCCCGAGTGAACCACGGGGCCAGCCCTTGTTTTTCTTTTTAAAATACCCAATTCCATGTATTTTG
>NW_007732140.1:27048-28086 GCF_000696425.1 Galeopterus variegatus
AGAGGGTCGGGCATGTGAGGAGTGTTGTCATCGCGGCAGATAACAAGGACAGGTACTTAGCACTCTGTTATAAGGCTGTACCCTCACTCATCTGTCCTGGAGGTCTTGGTTGTTTTAAATCTTTTTTTTTTTTTTTCTATCAAAACAATGTTGCCATGTCTAACCTTGTACATGGCTCACTTCATCCATGTAGGACAAATTTCTGAAGTGGAATTGCTGAGCTGAAGGCTATGTGCTGAGAGACTGAATATCCCAATGGACGATGGCCAGGCCATAAATAAAAATAGAACTCTCACCTATGGCCTGCAGCAACCAGCCCGGGAAGCCAACCTACTCTCTACAGTAACCAGTCCAGGAAGCCAAACAGTAATCTCTGTAACAATTGCCCCCAATGGGCCAGGACTTGATTAATAACTGACAGCTTCCATAATATTTGTCCCTACTTTCAACTAAGGATCAGTTGGAGAAAGCCAAATATGCACCCCTAACCAATCACATGGGAGGTCCTGCTCCTACTTAGCTGCCTCAGTTCCCCCATGCCAACAGCCCCCAATCGGGGCACACCTGGATCTTTCCCCTTTCCCCCCTATAAAGCTTTCCTATCTCCTGCCTGCCTTTGCATCTCTGCCAGGTGAGTGACTTCCCTTGCTATAGCAGTTTCTGAATAAATAGCCTTTGCTCTTCTCATTTGGTTGGCCTTTGATTACTTCCACAGTTACAATGGAGGTCCCACTGAGGTACATTCTGATTCCCTATTGGCCTGGACTGCAACCTTCAACCAGGTGTGCTACCCACAAAGGCCCCTTGTGCCCTGCTGCTCGCAGTGCAGATGAACTAAGTCAGCACTGGGTGTGAACTGTGTTCTCTTTGTGTTGAGTTCCTTGGCTATTTATGCTCAGTTTGGTACTCAGGTTTTGCTTTGTTTTGTTTCTCCTTTATGAACATTTTAATTAAAATGTTTATCTCATAGAAAGCAGTGTTACATGTAAACCAATAGAATTAGTTGTCAGGTGACTGTGTCGCACAACACTCGTTGAA
>NW_007732140.1:29316-31412 GCF_000696425.1 Galeopterus variegatus
AAATCTAAAAATATACTAAACCCAACACATCAATATTCATAAATCAATAATTCAGAGCCATTGCATGAAATAACTTGTAATTGTAAAACCTAGAAAAAACTATTATGTAATTTTTTTTTACAAAGAGTACATCAAATAGTTTTATAACTCTTTTCCCTTAAATGTAATTTTCCCTGTCATAGTCCATATTCTACAGTACCTTTTCCCATGATTATTCAAAATCAGAATTGTACACGCACATAGTTTAAATAATCAAATAGTTTGCCATGTTTCATTCAATAAGGCATCTGCCTCCTTCCCCTCCTTTTTCCCACTTCCCAGGGCAAACTGATTGTTTCTATATCTACCTCTATAGTCTTAGAAAACATGCTTATGTTGCTGTTTCTTGATTTTTCAGTTTTAGACATGATTCATTGACTTCCAGCTATGCAGGATGAGGATCGAACTGTCTTTCACACGCACACCTGCACAGATCCCCAACACACACACATACACTCCCATCTGTCATTCTCGCAGACTTTGCCATCCCTCCTACTTCCATTAGACTCATATGGAAAATCCGGTCACTAGCAATCTTCACATGGTTATGAATATGTAAGAAACATATGATTACACCGAGACATGTATATGTGAGTACTCCAAAATATTCGTGAAAAAATATAATAATCTTTTATTTGTAATAAAAGATAATACAGATCTTTCCATGAACATTTTGAAGTACCCTTGCATACTATGCTTACTTTGCCTTTCAAGCACAACTTTCTACTCTTACTGGAATTAATTATTATCTTGTTTTGCCTTTGCTTAGTTTTCTGAGTGTTTATATATATATATATAAAACATTAATAGCAGTTTTATTCATAAGGGATCAAAAATGGAAACACTCCAAATGCTCATCAACAGGAGAAGAGAAAAACAAATTGTGGTATATCCATACAATTAAATACAACTCAACAATAAAAATAAAGTACAATAAAGACAATAATGTGGCCGAAGCTCAAAACATTATTCTTTCTTTTGTTTATTTAAATTTTTTCCTTTTTTTTTTTTTTAAAAAAAAGACAAAGATCATAGAAAATATGTTCTCTGACCACATTAACAGAAGGAAATTTAGAAAATTCACAAATGCGTGGAAGTTAAACAACACTCTCATAAATAAGCAATGAGTAAAAAGAAAAATCACAGAGAAATTAGAGAATACTTTGAGATAAAGATCAAAGCACAATGTATCAAAAACCGGATGCAGGGCTCATGCAGTGCTTAGAAGAAAATTTATACTTGTAAACACCTATATTAAAAATAANAAAAATCACAGAGAAATTAGAGAATACTTTGAGATAAAGATCAAAGCACAATGTATCAAAACTTACCGGATGCAGGGCTCATGCAGTGCTTAGAAGAAAATTTATACTTGTAAACACCTATATTAAAAATAAGAAAAATCTTCAGTCAGTAATATAAAATTCTACTTTAAGAAAATAGAAAAAGTACAGCAAACTAAACTAGAAGTAAATGTAAGTAGGAAATAACAAAGATTACAACAGAAATATATGAAATAGGGAATTAAAAAACAATAGAGAAGGCTGGCCCCATGGCTCACTCAGAGAGTGCGGCGCTGGTAGCACCAAGGCCACGGGTTCGGATCCTATATGGGGATGGCTGGTGCGCTCGCTGGCTGAGCGTGGTGCAGACCACACCATGCCAAGGGTTTTGATCCCCTTACCGGTCAAAAAACAAACAAAAAAACCCCCAATACAGAGTATCAACAAAACCAAAAATTAATTCTTTAAAAAGATCAATAAAATTTGGAATCCTTTATCTAGACTGACCAAGAAAAAAGAGAAGATGAAATTACTAAAATAAAAAATCAAGTAGAGGCATTATCACGTTGTCACTATGGCTTTCTGTGGTGGTAAGATTTAGTCTCTTTCTGTGGTGAACTTTTGTTTCTGTTGAAAATATACTATTTTTCTCCCATCTCTGAAGAATAGCCTTGCTGGATACAGTATCCTTGGCTGGCAGTTTTTTCTTTTAGTATTTTGAATATATTATCACTTTTTCTTCTGGCCTGTAGAGTTTTTTTTTTTTTTTTTTTG
>NW_007732140.1:32944-34145 GCF_000696425.1 Galeopterus variegatus
CGCTCAACCAGTGAGCGGACCGGTCTCTATATGGGATCCGAACCCTTGGCGGGAGTGCTGCTGTGCTCCCAAGCACTGCACTCTACTGAGTGCGCCACCGGGTCGGCCCTACTACATTCTTTTTTAAGGCATTAATCTCTTTGTAAATTTCTTCCTTCATATCCTGGATTTTTTTTTCTCATTTCATTATGTGATCTGAGTGTTCTCATATCTCATTGAGTTTCCTTAAGATTGTTGCTTGGAATTCCTTTTCAGTAATTTCAAGGTTTTCCTGCTCTGTAGGGTCTGGTATTTGAGAATTACTGCATTCTTTTGGTGACATATTATTTTCTTGAGTTTTTGTATTTCTAGTATATGTTGATGTCTGGTCATCTGAGCAGATGACCAGTTGATCAGAAGAGCAGTTGCTTCTTCTGTTGCTCTAGAGTGGGCTTTGAGGAGAGAGTCATTGATGGAGTTTGGATGTATTGTCCTCCCAGAACTCATGTGGAAATCTGATCCTGATGTGGCAGTGTTGGGAACTGTTTTAGTCTGGGGGCGGATCCCTCATGAATGGATTAATGCTATCTCCGAGGGATGGGGTTAGTGAGTGAGTTCTTGCTCTATTAGTTCAGATGAGAGCTGGTTGTTTAAAAGACCCTGGCACCTCCCTCCTCTCTCTCTCTCTTGCTTCCTCTCGCCATGTGATCTGCTTGTACCTGCTGGCTGCCTGTCACTTTTTGCCCTGAGNAGGTGACTTGACACTTTTCTCTTGCTTCTTTTAAGATTCTCTTTTTGTCTTTGAGCTTTGCTGGTTTGACTGTAATGTGTCTTGGAGAGGATCTGTTTGGGTTGAATCTGTTTGGGGATCTTTGAGCCTTTTGGATCTGAAGGTCTGTGTCTTTCCTTACATGTGGCAAGATTTTTGTTATTATTTCAGTGAGTAGGTTTTCAATGTTGTTTACTTTCTTCTCCCTTTTGGGAACACCCATGATTCAAATGTTTGTGAGCTTAAGGTTGTCTGCTAGCTCTCTTAGATTTCCTTCATTTAAAAAATTTATTTCCTCTTTCTTATCTGCCTGTGTTATTTTGAAAAGGCTATCTTCAAGCTCAGAAATTCTTTTTCTGCTTGTTCTAGTCTGGCTTAAACTATCTGTTTTGTTTTTTATTTCATGAGTGAATCTTTCAGTTCCATAAGTTCTACTACATTCTTTTTTTTTTT
>NW_007732140.1:35602-36992 GCF_000696425.1 Galeopterus variegatus
TATTAGTTCAGATGAGAGCTGGTTGTTTAAAAGACCCTGGCACCTCCCTCCTCTCTCTCTCTTGCTTCCTCTCGCCATGTGTTCTGCTTGTACCTGCTGGCTGCCTGTCACTTTTTGCCCTGAATGGAAGCAACCTGAGGTCCATGCCAGATGTAACTGTCCCAGAATTGTGAGCCAAATAAATCTCTGTTCTGTATAAATTACCCAGTCTTGGGTATTCTGTTCTAGCAACACAAAAATGGACTAATACAGACATCCTCTTCTTTTTCTGGTCTCTGCTGGTGACTCTCCTTGTATCAATGCAGTTGAGTGTCTGGTGGGTCATTTGCATGGTGGCTGTGGCTGATGTTGTGGCATTGAGCTGCTTTTTCGGCAGCTGTGGCTGTGGCAGTGGCTGTGGTGAGCCATCTGTGTGGAAGTGGTGTTTTCAGCATGCTCTCTTGCCTGCTTTTGGGTGAGAGCTGTGGCCCTCAGCTTCTTGCCTAGGATCCTGGGCATGCTCTGCAGGTTTTGCTAATAATAATATTATTAGTTCCCATTTTTGGAATCCTTGGAATCAGGCCATTATTTTTCATCCCCTTCTGCTATGTTTTGTGTTACTGTTCTGTGTTGTGCTGTCTAAAAGTGTGGTTTGTCATAAGAAAGAGAATTACAGGATAGGACACAGGCTTGGACCTTACACACCTGCCATGAGAGCTGGCCTCGCAGAGTTTGCAGTTCTCATTGAACCAGCATCTACTCGGATGAGCTTTGCTATAGGTCACCAGTGAAACCAGATGAGGTTCTCTGTTCTTGTCTATTTAGCATCTTGAGAGCCTGGCTTTCATCCAGAGACAGCACTCTTTCTGGTTTCCTGCCTGCTGGGGCTGCAGATTGTCAGGTCTGCTTTTGGAGGTTTCAGACTGGGGCCTGAGACATGAGGTGCACAAGCATCACATTCCCACCAGCCATCACCAGCTCTCATGGGTCATCTGAGTCCAAATCCTCTTTTCTACTAGAGAAACCCCTGCTTCTTGCCTGTGCTCTGACCACAGCGCTAACTTTTGTGCCTGTGTTTCTAAATGGCGTCACTTTACCAAGTATATTTGCACCTTCAACGGTCACCCTGAGGAATAGTTGATTTGGAAAACAGTTGTTCGTTTGAGTAGAAGAAAGGGAATACTTTTTCTCAGGCCCAACAAGCAGCATTTTTTGATTGTTATGCAGAGGCTTCCAAACATAATCCCGAATCAACAATTGTTTCACTAAAAGATTCTTTGACCTAAGCTAATGAGCAACTCAACAAACTTAAGCGAGAACTGACTAGAGGGCCGGCCCGGTGGCGCACTGGATAGTGCGCCGCTTGGGAAGCGCGGCGGCGCTCCCGCCCGAGGGGGCGGCTCCCACCCGC
>NW_007732140.1:37706-40484 GCF_000696425.1 Galeopterus variegatus
CCCGCCCGAGGGTTCGGATCCCACATGCAGACCGGTTCCCGCTCACTGGCTGAGCGAGGCGTGGGAGCAGCGCCGAGGGTTGCAGTCCCGTTGCCGGTCCCCGGTCCGGTACGGGGGCAACACTGAGGGTTGCGATCCGTTGCCGGACACGGAAAAAAAAAGACAAAAGACAAAAAAAAAAAGAACTGACTAGATTCACTTCCCTAGGAGACCCCGCACACTGCCCTCCAGTTGACTTCCCATATCCAGCTCTTTCCCCTCTTCTTCTGATTTTTCTCTTTCCACATCTCCTCCCTCATCTTCCCCTATCCAGACCCTCTGCCTTTTCCAAACAGGTCTCCTAACCTTCCATGAGCCAGGTGTGCCGGCAACTGTAGAATTTAAACCTTGGACCTGAGTTGAATTAAGAGCTATGATTAAAGATATCCCTAAACCCACACAGAACAGCAAATAGTCATAGAGCAATTTAGAATCCCTTTGGGGGCATATTATGCAGGGTTATCTGACCTATATTAACTGGTATTGGTCAGAACTTGAGATGCTAAATTCTAGATGTTAAAAGCTAATTGGACTGACCCAGAAAGGGTCCCAGAGGATCTGTCTTCCCACAATAAACCCAAAGGCCAAGAAAAGGCCAAAAATGTAGGCCAGAGTCTACTAAAAACCATATCTAAAAGGTTTCCAATAACAATCTGTTGGGCCATAATTTACTTTATTCATTTAATTTTTGGATTTCCTTTGTTCTTTGATAAAACACAAAGCTGTTACTCTCCCCCGTCCCGCACTTCATAACATGTGCTGAAGTCTAAGCATATGGAAATGACACCTGAGAACAACAAAACGGACGTGGGGCTTTACGGATCACTGAGACATAGAGCTTCCAACGGCTCTTCTTCTAAAAAGACATTAAAATTTTCTCACTTTGGGGATGTCAAATATATATCATTTTCTCAAAGTGAGGACATTACTCAAAGTGATAAGCACGTCTGCAGCTCACCTAAAGTTTTCCTTGGATAACTGATCTCTAAATGCTCAGAGCTCATTTGGTGTTTCAACTGGGAAACCACAGTGAACTTGCACAGACATCACTATAGTCTTGGGGAAAACCCATGATGGGTGAGCACTGTGCAGATGACCATAAACTTTTCCCTAAACAGGAGGAGCCCCATGTCACATGACACATGACATATCATGTCACTCAACCTCCACAATATGAAAACAATAATGCAAAATAAAAAAGAGAGTTTAAAATCCTCAGAGGATGTTAAACAGACACCCCACAAACAGCTGTGGTCCAAAGTAATGAGGTCTCGGGTCCCAGAATCTGATGAACAAATGGTACTTACAGAATTGTCAGCTCAACATTAGTTTTCAAGAGTAAGAATTAGAAATCCATAGTCCAGAGGAGCTACTTAAAGGAGCCACCGATAAAGACAATATGTTTACAAATTCCAGAGAACTTCTTTCAGGCTGTGTATTTTCTGGAGCTGTCTACACCTCTTATTACTTTGCATCAGGATCTTCTCATTAATCATATTTATAGGTTTTTTTCCACATCAGGCGTCTTCACATGACTTTTAAAATATTTGCTAAAACTAAAAACTTTCTTGTATTTTCCACATTCTTACATGTAGGCCAGCTGAAAACTTCTGCACATGCACATTGCTTGTATTCAAGAGGCTCCCCCCCCTGCGTGTCCTTTTAACTGGCACAACTAAAGTCTCTCCCATACACTAAACATTTATATGGGTTCTCTCCACAATGCATTCTCATGTGTGCTAGAAAGGCTGTGTGATAATGAGAGCTTTCTCACGTTATTTATTTAGGGTTTCTCTCCAGTGTGTGTTCTTTCATGTGTCTGAAATAAACTGCAATAAGCAAAGATTTTCCCACATACCTTACATTCATAAGGTCTGTCTCCAGTGTGCAGTATCATGTGTTTATGAAACTTCAATGAGAACTGAAGGCTTTCCCACATGCCTTATATTTGCAGGGTTGCTCTCCAGTGTGAATCCTTTCAAGTTTTTGAATAGAACTTGAACAACTGAAGGCTTTCCCACATTACTTACATTCACAGGGTTTCTCTCCAGTGTGAGTCCTTTCATGTCTTTAAAATGCCTGGTGAGCACAAAGACTTTCCCACACACCTTACATTTATAAGGTCCATCTCCAGTGTGTGTTATCATGTGACTTTGAATGCTTGCGAGACAAATGAATGCTTTCCCACATTCCTTACATTCATAGAGCTTTTCTCCAGTGTGAGTGCTTTCATGATATTGAAGGAAACTAGGACAACTAAAGGCTTTACCACACTGCTTAGATAGAGTTTCTCTCCAGTGTGTGTTTTTTTATGAATTTGAAAGAAACTGCAATGAGCAAAGGCTTTCCCACACACCTTGTGTATTAGTCCATTTTGTGTTGCTATAACAGAAATACCTGAGACTGGGTAATTTATAAGGAAAAGAGGTTTATTTGGCTTATGATTCTGGGACAGCTGCATCTGGCATGGGCCTCAGGTTGCTTCTACTCATGGCAGAAAGTGGCAGGCAGCCGGTGGGTACAAGCAGATCACATGGCGAGAGGAAGCAAGAGAGAGAAGGTGCCAGGGTCTTTTTAAGCAATGAGCTCTCGCAACTAATAGAGCGAGAACTCACTCATTAATACCCCTCCCCCAGGGAGAGCATTAATCCATTCATGAGGGATCTGCACCCATGACTCAATCAGTTTCCAACACTGCCACAGGTATTTCTGTTATAGCAACACAAAATGGACTAATAC
>NW_007732140.1:40504-40957 GCF_000696425.1 Galeopterus variegatus
AACCTTGCTGTATTAGTCCATTTTGTTTTACTATAACAGAAATACCTGAGACTGGGTAATTTATAAGGAAAAGAGGTTTATTTGGCTTATGATTCTGGGACAGCTGCATCTGGCATGGGCCTCAGGTTGCTTCTACTCATGGCAGAAAGTGGCAGGCAGCTGGCAGGTACAAGCAGATCACATGGCGAGAGGAAGCAAGAGAGAGAAGGTGCCAGGGTCTTTTTAAACAACAAGCTCTCGCGGGAACTAATAGAGCGAGAACTCACTCATTAATACCCCTCCCCCAGGGAGAGCATTAATCCATTCATGAGGGATCTGCACCCATGACTCAAACAGCTCCCAACACTGCCACATTGGGGATCAAATTTCCACATGAGTTTTGGAGGGGACAACACATCCATACTCTGTCACCTTGTATTTATAAGGTCCATCTCCAGTGTGCTTTACCACGTG
>NW_007732140.1:41818-63715 GCF_000696425.1 Galeopterus variegatus
AGCAGATCACATGGCGAGAGGAAGCAAGAGAGAGAAGGTGCCAGGGTCTTTTTAAGCAATGAGCTCTCGCGGGAACTAATAGAGCGAGAACTCACTCATTAATACCCCTCCCCCAGGGAGAGCATTAATCCATTCATGAGGGATCCGCACCCATGACTCAAACAGCTCCTAACACTGCCACATTGGGGATCAAATTTCCACATGAGTTTTGGAGGGGACAACACATCCATACTCTGTCACCTTGTATTTATAAGGTCCATCTCCAGTGTGCTTTACCACGTGCCTTCAAATGCTTACAGGAGAAACAAAGGCTTTCCCATGTAGCTTGCAGTCATCGAGTTTCTCTCCAGTGTAAGTCCTTTCATGTATTTGAAAAGAGTGGTGACATCTGAAGGCTTTCCCACATTTCTTACATTGTCACCTTGTATTTATAAGGTCCATCTCCAGTGTGCTTTACCACGTGCCTTTAAATGCTTACAGGAGAAACAAAGGCTTTCCCATGTAGCTTGCAGTCATCGAGTTTCTCTCCAGTGTGAGTCCTTTCATGTATTTGAAAAGAGTGGTGACATCTGAAGGCTTTCCCACATTTCTTACATTTGTATAGACTCTCTCCACATTCCTGATAATCACATGGTTTGTGAGCAGTGTGAGCCCTGATGCATCTATTAAGGGATGAATGACACATGAAGACTTCTCCATGCACACTGTTTTCCCTTGGTTTACTCCAGGAGGAGTTTCCTTGTTCAGATGACAACATGGAACCTGGCTGAGGGTTTTCCCACATCAATCACCTTCAGCACGTTCACAGCCCCTCTGTACCATGTAACTCCTTAGAGTTGTCCTGGGACTTTTGTACTGATCTTCAATGTTCTGCTCTTCCATTCTTTTCCATTTCCCGGCTTCCAGGTGTCCCAACATCCTCCCTCCTGCCCGTGTGGCCACTGCAGGATGACAAGGGCTACAACAAAGACACATGGGTTGTCTGGGAGTAGCCAGAAGGGACCCCAAGGTCTGCAGGGTGAGAGTTCTGGGCCATAATTTAATCATGCAAACAAACAAAAGTGATGAAACTGTAGGAGGTTTTTGATATAGATTAGAAATACCTTTGGACAACATTGAGTGTTAAAGAAGGTGCTGATGTAACAACAGCCCTTTCATCTCATTTTGTCCATGAAGTTGAACCTGAAATTGAAGTCCTAATTTGAGAACAGAAATCAGAATGGGACACAATACCTGGCAGAGGCCGAGCAAGTTGAAAAGGCTTTAGAACAAAAACTAGAAGGGATCTAACATAAGCGGTGGCCCTGCACACCAACAGCTGAGTGGCCCACTCCCCAGCCCCTCATCTGCTGATAAGGACACCAGAATACCTTGTACATGGCAAACGATCATCCCATCTTACACCTTACACACCTTACACATACCTTACACACCTTACACACATACATGTGTGTGCCCACCCCCCACCCCCCACCAGAACAAAACAAAAGTGAAGGTGCTCTGAAGAGGGACAAAGTGCCTAAATCCTGCCACTCCCTTAAACACTGAGGTAAACTGACTACAGGTGCAGGTGGTCATTCTCCCTACCTGCTGGTAGGTGCTGTCTCTACATTAAACCCTTCCACCTGTGGCCAACCTCTTCCTCAGTGTAAACACAGCACACAGGCAGGTAAACAGTACTTCAAACGACCCACAGGTTTTCCCAGTCTCCCAGCCCTTAACCACAACCTTGAGCCCCTCCTGCCCTCTGACACCACCCTCTGCAGATGGAGTTGTACTATCCCATGCACACCAGTGGGACCGTTTCCTGAGGTCCCGCGGACGCCCCCATTCACAGTTAGGAGGTGTTGGCTCTGGCTTCTCCCTACCTTTGCCACTTCCTTTATGTTCGATGCAGACCCCAGGTAAGGATCACAAGCAATGTAGGCTTGGGGGAAGTTTGGTTTAGCTTTTAATAGAATACTTTGAAATTTGGGAGAAAAATGATAGATATTATTCTCGATGATAGCTAGTATAGCGTATATACAGCATCCCAATAGAAATATTTCTAATTATATGCCAACATAAAATTTAGTTTGAAGCAAAAAATTGGGGAGCCCAGTAGCCAGCTGACGGAATGCCCTAACCTTGCATTTTAAAGGAGAGACTTAGGTTTCCGCTGGATAAATTGGGTTGATTAACATAGCCCGGCTCTGGAAAGAGAGGGCATTTCCGATGTCCCCAGACCGTCACGCTGACTCTACAGGGTGGGTTTCTCTCGTGTTTCTGGTGCAGTGGGGCAGGTGCCAGCTCTGGCCTCCAGCAGACTCAGGTACGGGAGGGAGCCCGCCTGGCCCAGAGCCCGCCTGTCCGGAGCCGGCCTGGCCTGGAGCGCCCAGCGTGGCCCCTCGGCCCAGGTGACTGTGGTCGGAGAGGAGGGCAGGCCCCGCTGTTCCCTCTGCACATGGGCACTAAAGCCAGAATCCAGGTTTTATGCAGAAAAGGCTTGTTTTTCAATGTTAGCAACGGATTTACTGAAAACACCAGACCGACACTGCAGGCAAAACAGGACATGGGCAGGCCACGTTCAGCCCCCGGGCCTCGGAGCCCTGCCTGTGGGGCCGTGGCACGTTCTCGGCCTCATTTAAAGCTTTGGAGGCCGTGGCAATCCTCTTTTGCCCTTAAGGCACCTCTTGCTCTTTCCGTTCATCCCATCATGCTCCAGAGAGGAACCGCGTCTCCTGGACTTGGCCTTGTCTTGCACCCTTGCGTGAACCTGACCAACGTCTCCCCCATTTAAGTCTCTGCAGTGCCAACAGCAGGCCTGTGAAAGGCCGCCACCTTCCCCACCAGCCTCGCCGCCTGGCAGCCTCCTTCCTAACTCCCATTCCAGGGTGGGAGCCCCTGAGCGCCCACGCAGCGTGGCGTCCCTTGACCTGCCAGGCCATTTCCCACCTCTTGGCCCTATTTGCTCTGTGCCCCCTTGAGGCCTCGCTGTGCCATCCCCAGCAGTGGGTCCTGGGAAGACTAAAGAGCCCTCCCTGGGCTCCCAGGCACCTGAGCACCCGCCGGTCTGACCCTTTGCTGGACCACGTCGAGTTGATCTGCTTGTGTGTCTGACTTCTCCTCTGTGGCGAAGCTCCTCGGGAGGCAGGTTAACCTGTGTTGTGCTCCTGGTCTGCACTGGTCCTGGTCCTGGTCCTGGTCAGGAGCACATGGACGCTGGTTGACCTGAGCTGCTTAGTCCTTGCTCCCGAGGATGGTGGGGCCCGCCCGTCCTGCTTCCACGGGCTCCTTCCCTCTCACGGGGACACACAGGAGAGACCAGCGCTGCCCCTGCCTGCCTCCCTCCCAAACGCCAGATCCCGAGAGCATGGCTCTTCAGGAAGGACAGCACAGAGGAAAGTTTACTGCACTCTCTCATTTGGTTGGAGCGTGACACTACTGTCCCTCAGCATCTCAACACTGCTGCATCACAGCAGCGGGCACGTCGGCCTCTGCAGCAGTTTCTGCTTCAGTCACGACTCTGTGGTTGCAAGTGACTAAATCCTAAGTCACACTAGCTTAAGCAAAAGAAGAGATTCATCATTTTACTTCACTGGGTAGGGCCAGGGTGAAGCCAGCGGGGACGAGATCAGGGACTTGGAGCTGTCAGGCCCCCCGCTCCTCTCCTGTCCTCCCTTTCCCCTCTCTCCCGTCTCTGTCTCTTGCTCCAGTGAGCTCCCTCATCCCTCTACCTCTCTCTGCATCTCTCTTTTACTCGAGACAGGCTTCGTCACAGAGCCAGGGCCAGCCTAGGAGGTTTGGGCTCACTTCTTAAAGACCTTGCAACCAAAGATGAGAAAGTTCTCCCAGGACATCCACAGCTACAGAAGTTCTGGGATGGGCTCTGATTGGCCCAGCCAGTGGCTAGGGAGTGGGGGACTCTATGACTGGCTGTCCCTGCTGTGGCCATATGGTTTGCGTGAACATTCCATACAAAGTAGTGGAGGTCAACCTTAGGGCCCCTCGTGACTGTTCTTGTACTGGCAGCAGTAGATTCTCTCCCCGCTGTGGAAGAAGATGACCTGCTTGGGGAGGGAATGTTTCTGTATTTGCCTTCTAGAAGCTAGTTTGAAATTGCTTTTGGCATAATTTTGGCATTTGTCTGCTTTCCTATGTAATTTTTTAAGAAAAGTAATATAAAATTTTAAAAATTATTGTCCTATTTCCTTCTGGAATAGATGGGTCAAGGAGTGGAGAGGCTGAATGGTGATGAGGTTGTGGGTTATAAGGTGGCATGATTCAGTAGAATAAAAACTGTCCTATTCCCTTGGAATTTAGACATCCTGTTAGGGGGCCCAAGGGTAACTCAGTTTAGCAGCAAACCCCTGAGAAAATACCCCTCTGTGATAAAAATTTATTTTATGGGTAACAGAGTATCCCATAAAGTAGAAGCCCTAAATCTTTAAAACAACACTGGCTGCTGTGGCTTGATAATAAAGCAGCAGTTGGAGATGTTTATATGTAAAGATGCGAGAGGCTTTTGGATTTATATGTTTTAAGGGTTGGTCTGTTGTTGGTGTTTAGAGTCCAGCCTTGAAATGCCTGGTCTCTCTGGGGGCTTCCCTTTGAGTGCACGGAAGGAGGAGACACGCTGGTGGTCTGTGCCGTCCCTGGAGACCCTCAGACACAGTGTGGCTGGCCCCCATCCGGAGGTGGCAGGGTTCAGGTTCCTAGGCATCTGCAGGACGGCTGAGCACATCCACCCCCCACATCTCTCCATACATTGCCCCTTACCCTGCCTGCAGTAGTTAGAATTGTACACCTTAATTCCCTGTTTTACTGGGTCTCTGGACAATGTGAGAAGGCATTCAAAGTAGTTTGGGTTTCACCCTTACCTTGTGAGTGTAAGACCCATTCATTGAATGAAAAATAACTTGCTTTTAGGCCTGGCCCTGGAACTAGACAGTTTGTTCATAAGCAGACTGACTGCACTTAAGCTGGGCACAGCCACTTCTTGCTGTGTGGCCTTGGGCAGGCACAGCAGTTCTCTAGGCTGCTGCTACTCTCAGTGAAATAAGAATGTTGGACTGGATGACATGAAAGGCCCCTCCAAGCTCGAGGTCAGGGCCCTGTACTGCAGAGAGATGTATTCAAGTTCCTTTTCTTCATTTTTAAAAAGCAAGCTTTTGAGAATATTTTTGAACATATCGCAAAAGTCAAAAATAAATAATTATCGAGTAGGGCTGTTATTTTATGTCATTCCTTTCCTACCAGCTAATGTACTCAGCAAAACACCCTGTGAAAGGGAAGGAAAAGAAACTCCATGGCATCCCAAGTTAGTTCTACAGATCAGTCCCTTATTCCGTCACATGTCGGGGGAAGACAGACACCAGCACCAGCCCAACCCCAGTGCTCCTTTGTGTTGGCCTCGGGAGGGTTCACTGGGCAGTCCAAAGTCTGAGAGAAGGGGGAGCTCTTCTTGAAAACCTACAGTGCCCATGATTCCAAAAAATTATAAACTTAAATGAAAAGTATTGGGTCATCAAACATTAAGTTTTTA
Organism: Galeopterus variegatus; assembly: GCF_000696425.1. Classification (NCBI taxonomy): domain Eukaryota; kingdom Metazoa; phylum Chordata; class Mammalia; order Dermoptera; family Cynocephalidae; genus Galeopterus; species Galeopterus variegatus. The sequence goes on from NW_007732140.1 coordinate 47,343, forward strand.
ATGTTTGAGTTTTAACTTAAACATGAAGTTTGTGGGTGTTTCTGGCTGTCTTCTTTCCAGCCCCAATTTCCCCCCACACCCCATCACCACACCCAGCCCACTGGGCAGTATCACGAGTGTCTCTTGGACCAAATTTTCTGATCTTATGTCCAGGATTTTTATTTCTTAGTGATAATAATATGTGTTCTACAAAATATAAATGATTAGTATCAAATTCTACTATGTGGCTTTAAACAGGAAACTTTTTTAAAGAGAGAAATTTAACATAATATACAGGGCGAGAGTATCTTTCTGACAGTCTTTATGGATTTTGCTGGAAAAAATATATATACATCCAAGATAGAGTTTATTTTATAAAAGCTAGTTGGCAAACTTCAGCCAAATCTGGCCTGCCCCTGGATATTGTACTGTTCTTGAGCTAAGAATGATTTTCGCATTTTTAAGTGGTTATGTAAGTGCCCTGTAATGTCCTTCATTTACCTCTTGGCCCCAAAGCCTAAAACATTTACTCTCTGGCCCTTTAAGAAAAGTTCGCCAAGCCTCCTCTATAGGAAAGAGATGAGAGAGGAATGTGCCCGTAGAGAGAGGCATGTGCCCGTAGAGAGGAATGTGCCCGTAGAGAGGCATGTGCCCGTAGAGAGGCATGTGCAGAGAGCAACCTGAAAGCTGGTGATGAAAAACAATGAGGAATTTTCATTCAGATGACATAGTAGTATTTATATTTATGAAAGTGTCTTTGACAATATGACCGACTTCAGTTTATCTTGGTGTGATTCAAAGTTCTCATGTTAGAGAGTGTTCCATTCAGTAAGCAAATTAAAAAAAACACAGATAAGGACACATTAAATAAAAACACAGTAAGAAATACCATTAAAAAGAAGTTTGTGGGAAGACCCTGATTTGCATTACTGTAGTGGGTATGTATGTAAATTAATCTGAGAGCAGCCTGGACTATTTTGTTTCTAACTCCAAATATAAACCTGTGTTTTTCTTATGCACAAGCTGCCCTGTATTCTGCTTATAGAAAAGTTCCCACGCAGTAGCAAAGCTCTGTCCTGGGCGAGGTAAACAGTGGTGCTTTTCTAGCTGTGAAACAGATAGTGCATATCCCTTGGTTAACTAACGCTTGGAAATGAAACACGTCCCATCTCTTGAATGCCCTACAGGGAGCCAAGAGAAATAGAGGGATCATCGGGCTTTACAAAGGGAGTTCACAGTAGTCTCTGATAGGATGGAATAATATCTTTGAAAGTTTCAAAACACAGATAAGATGAACTCATTTGTATTTCTTGGGAATTACTCTTTTGAAACAATAAGTCCCAGCCAGGTTAAGGCAGTTCTGGTATGCAATCAACACTGCCACCTGCTGGCTTAATTGAGGAAAGGTATTTGTGTCAACATCCCTTTTAATAGAAACTACGCAATAAAAATAAATCACCCGGCAGGGTGGTGCAGAGCTCTATCATGTCAAAATTCAGTTCAATCTCTTTCCTTTTTTTTTTTTTTAATGGCTTTCACAGAAACGTGCCGTTATGTATGACTGCTATTGTTTGATACGAGTGGATATGAATTGACATCACATGCAGCTACAAACGACTTCCAAGTTACTCACGTTTAAAGTTATGGGAGTTATGAATCTTTGTGGTGCTAGTAATTCCTTTTGTAAATACCCCTGGGCCCCACGTTTTTGTCTTCTTCTTTTAAAAATATACACAAAGTCGGGACATACCGAGGAAAAGAGGGTGAAACTTACATCAACCAATTGTGTTTCATGCTGGCAGCATTCATTAAATGTCTGGTGCAAGGGAAGTTTAAAATGACTGATTATAACGTGGTTACTGATTCTTGTACTTTGAACCAGTTCTTCATTGAAAAAGAACACTGTTTTAATGGTGTTATGATTTAATTATGTTATGATTTAAGCATTAAGGCTTTAATGTTTATATCTGCATATACTCTTTCGCTGCAAACATTTACTTTTCAATAAATGTGTTTGAGCTGCACATTTGATTTAGTTGAACCAAATGTTTTTGCTACTATCTCTGCAATGTGGCTGCATCTAACTACTTTTGTATTCGTTTTTTAATAGAATGCTTGCAAACTATGAGAGCTGCTTGGAAAAAAATATATGTAAGCAACACTAGTTTCCTTGTAATGGGCCACATTCTTTAAAAATAGGTGTTTGTGATGGTGATGGGGGAGGGTTGATTTAGGGAAATCTCCATGTAAAAGTGTCAGCTGAAGAACCTAAATCTACACACAGTGATGATAACACAATTAAATTTTCCAAAGCGTGTAACTTGAAGTTTAGCATATATGCTCAAAGACAGGAAGTCTTTATTCTTAGACAAGATTTTAGAGTTTCAAATTAAAAAATGAAACAAAAAACTCCCATATAACAACAATAAAAAGCTAAGTGCAATATCACATTAAAAACCATCATATTAATTATGGTTTTAGATTTTAAAATCACATTTATAATATTGAAAGTTGGGGCAGATAACTAAAAGTAGGTCTGTATGAGCACAAAGACAAAATATTTTGGTTAAAAACATATTTTGGTTCCTATTCATAGGGCAACATGACTTATTTTCAGCAATTCTGTCTCCTTAGACTCTAAGTGAGTTTTAAGATTCTTGGAGAACAGCCCAGAGTTTCTTATTTAGTGGTTAAAGTCTCGCTGGAGTGCTCGGTATTTGCACTATTGTACCCATCAGTCCAAACTACTACTCACCAAGATAATGGTATCAGGGTTTGGCACTGGGAGGCCCCACACAGTCACCTGATTCAACTCTCTTTTGTTGGGGAAATGGAGGCCCTTCCTGGCCAAGGAAATCGTCTACAGCATCAAAACATGTTTCTAAGTGAGTCAGGGCTGAGATGTAGGTTTAGATAAATAGTGGGTGCTTGGACTCTGCTTCCTAATTGAACGAGTGCTCTTATGCAGCATTAACATGTAGGTTTAAATAAATAGTGGGTGCTTGGACTCTGCTTCCTAATTGAACGAGTGCTCTTATGCAGCATTAACTAAACCTTTTTTTTTTAGAGTGTTGTTCACATATTAATTGGTCCACTTTGTTTCCACCCTGTTTTAAAACAATCTTTTGGGTCTGTATATTTTTAAAATTTATATTGTGTGTAGGTGCATGTTATGATGAATGTTATATACAAAATAAGAACTCACAGAGTCCATGTGATTTCAAGATCAAGGTCTTCATCAAAAGTTCACAATTAGACTTTAGTTTTCCATACGGCTATTAATCTGCTTAAGTACGGAGATAAAGTGTGGGTGCTGTTGCTTGAGGAGGAGGAGATAAATGATTGAAAACTTTATGCTCCTGAATAATACCTCATATTTTCTTTATTACCCTTTGTAGAAACGATCCCAAATGATGAGGCCTCCTGTTCAATCATTTGTGTTTTCATTTGTTCATTCGTTATTCATTATCTGTTCCGTTTATTGACAGCCTATTGTGGCAAACCCTGTGTTAGGTCATATGAGAAACAGAAAGACAGGGAGATTAAAGAAAAAGACGCCGTTGCATTTCCCCCCCGTGATTCTTATTTTCCTACTTACAGGCTCTTTTCGTCCTCTTTTTGAGCAACCAGACTCTGAACTTTCCTGGCCTTTTTCCTATATTCAGGGCCACTCCCCAGGGCCCCTTTCTGCTTAAAGCAACATAATGTTTTATTAATAAGAACCCCTGAGACATCGAGTTGTTCTAGAGAAAATTTAGAAAAAGCTGGCATATTATATTTTCACATTAAAATAGCGTGGACTAGCCAAAGGCTGCATTTTTCCTTTTAAATATATACAGGAAGTCTTTAATAACAAAGGTTAATTTTAAATGCTTCAAAGCAGTGATCATATAATTTGGTAGATTGTCCATAGACCAGCATTTTTTTCCTTGTTTATCTGGGCCCTTTGCTGTAACTCACCTGAATTTGTAGTCTGGTACTTTGGCATTCACAAGTGGCATTCTTAATTTAGTATGACAATTATCAAGGGTATAAAATTATATAGCATGACAGTGTCGCTAATATCAATTGGAAAACCACAAAGTTAACTAACTAACTAACTAACTAACTAACTAACTATATATATTTGGCTTAAACAATTTGGAAATTTATTATTTCATATACTAAGAAATTCAGAGGTAAGAGACCCCAGGTTCTGCAGCTCAGTACCATCACAAAGAGCTCATGTTTTCTTCATTCATCCTGCCAGCATTTTCAGAATCATAGGAGATGGAATAATGGCCCCAGGGATGTCTACACCCTAATCCCTGGAAGCTTCGAATAGGGCAAGCTGTTGCTTCATTACAGGAAATAGCCTTATTTTGTATTGGAAATTTCTGTCTGCATTTTTTCCAACCAATGAACCCATTGCTGTGTGTTATTTATCATGGCCCATTGTAAACAAAATGTTTATGTCAAAAGCATATAAACTGTACATGTTACTGCCTACAAATAAAATTAACATATGACATACAACAACAAATTAGGAGATCAGGAAATGATGTTTAAACATTTTACGTCCCGACATTACAGTTCGTTGCTTCCATGCAGACACCTCACTGTGCCTCAGTCGTGTTTTAGGAAGCTGGTGGGTTATGCGTTGCTGTGCAATGTGGTGTAACTTTTTTTCATTTACAAACAATGGAAAACAGGCTGTCAGCGTTTTTGTGCAGAACGTCTGATTTTCAAGAACAAATTAATGAAGTTAAGTGGGAAATGTTGGGCTATTCCAAATCCGCGCCCTTGTCCCCACCAGCACCGCCGCCGCTCTCGCAGAAGCCACCGTTTCTTGCCTGGACTACTGTGGTCGCCTCTCACGGGTCCTTTCGCTTCCCATCCTCCAGCCTCTTCTCCACACAGCAGCAGAGTGACTTCCAACACTGTGGTGACATGCGTATAACAAAATTTACCATTTTAACGACTTTTAAGTGTACAGTTCAGTGGCATTAGGTGCATTCACAGTGTTGTGCAACCGTCACCACCGTCCATCCCCAAAACTGTCCCATCCTGCCAAGCTGAGACTCTGTGTTCATTAGACACAAACTCCCCGTTCCCTTCCCCCAGCCCCGCAGCCCCATTCTCCTTCCTGCCTCCATGAATTTGACCACTCAGGTCCTCCACACAGTGGAATCATACAATATGTGTCCTTTGTGTCTGGCTTATTTCTTTAGCATAATGTTTCCAAGGTTTATCCGTGTTGTTGCATATATCATATTATTATTTCTATTTATGGCTGAATAATATTCTACTAGCCCCACGTTTTGTTTACCCATCCATCTGCTGATGAACACTTGGGTTGCTTTCACTTTGGGGCTGTTATGACTAATGTTGCTATGAATATTGGTGTACAAGTGTCTGTTTGAATTTCTGCTTTCATTTATTTTGGGCACATACCCAGAAGTGGAATTGCGGGATCATACGGTAATTCTATGTTTAACTTTTTGGGGAACCACCAAACTGTTTTCCACAACAGCTGCAACATTTGTACATTCCTACTGGCAATGCACAGGGCTCCAATTTTTTCCACATCCTCACTAATACTTGTAATTTTCCTCTTTTTTCTTTCTTTTCATTTTTTTGATAATAGCCATTCTTGTGGCTGTGAAGTGGTATCTCATTGTGGTTTTGATTTGCATATCCCTAATGATTAATGGTGTTGAACATCTTTTCATGTGCTTGGTGACCATTTGTATATCTTTGGAGAAATGTCTGTTCAATCTTTGCCATTTTTTAATTGAGTTTTTTGTTACCGTTGTTGAGTTGTAGCAGTTAAATGCACGCATTTTGATTGGTTTGTTTTTCTTGATTTCTAAGTCCACTACCAGAATTGTGCTATTAAGTAGAAAAGGAAATGTCAAGATTTAGCTCATGTAGATCATGGTAGTTCTTGATAGTGCCTAATAGGGTATTTATTAGTTAATATTTGCTTCAAAAATACCAACTGAGGGGAAAAGATCGACGAGGGATTTAAGACAGTTTAATGTAATTTGATCCACGTAGGCTGTCATTTTACCATTACTGTGGACCCTCTGTTCCATCTGCACTTGTCCCTTCCCCCGAAGCATCCACCCACCTGAGCACCTCAGCCTCTGTGCTCTTGCTGAGGGGCTGACTCCTTGCTGGGTCTTGGGCTGCAAGGCGTACCCCGGGGGATCTCGGAGGAGGCCTTTGCACTATGCAGCTGTGTGGACCAGCTGCTGCTTTTCATAACATCAGCTTTTAATCCCCCTCCCCCTTTATTTTTTTAACCTCTCACAATTCTGCCCTTTGGGTTCAAAACAAATTCAGTCCTTCTATGCAACAGGCAAGAACATTTGATGAAACGTTCCACTTAATTCTCTTTTATGACTCTGCAAGGGTATCAGCTGTGTTTTACCATCGCGTCACAGAGGAGCATTGGGCCCTTACCTTCTCCTGACTTCAGAACCTGTTCTGATTGCCATTGTCACTAAAACTTGCTCTGCTCATGGCTGTGGCCACTCCTCCACTACCACTGAGCTGCCCCCTCTCTGCTGTTAACAGAGGAAGGCGTAGGGAAATAAAAGTCGACAATGCTCAAACGAGCTCCTTTCCAGTTCGCTGTTGGCTTGGATGATTTTGTATTGCTGCTGTATCCCTTCCTCTGACACCTGATAGTCTCCTTTGATTTGAAGATGTATTTAGTGGGCCTGTGCTTTCTCTGTGTCATGGGCTGAGTTGTGTTTCCCTCAAATTCACATGAGATCATATTTGGACATGGGGTCTTTACAGAGGTCATTAGGGTGGACCCTAATCCAATGTGACTGGTGACCTTATAAGAAGAGGAGATGAGGATACAGACACAGAGAGATGACCATGTGACAGAGGGAGAACACAGGGAGGAGAGAGCAACAGCAAGCCAGGAGAGAGGCCTCAGACTGGCACAGGAGTGCAGGGCAGACCCCTCTCTCTGCTCGCCCGGGAGAGCCTGGAGTCCGCACTGTGCTCATCGCTGGGGAGCTGCATGCTTGGAAGGTGGACAGGGGCAAGAAGGCCTAGACCATCGAGGACTGAGAGCCACGGTGTCCTCAGAGAACGGACTCCCGCGGACCCCACCGGCGGCTCTACCCTGTCCATCTCTCAGCTGCTCATGTCTCTACCACGTCCAGCCCACGAAGATGTACTTTGTACTATGTGGCCCAGCGCACCCCCAGCAGCATCACCACCAGGAGAGGCGAGTCCACGAGGGGCCTCTGCCATCTGCCCTGCTCCATCCCAGCACATAGAGCAATGCCTGGCATCCCCTGAGCATTTGTTAATGAGTAAGTGCTTGCAGCATACGAAAGGTTTGACGTACGCATAATTTAAATGACTGGCCGAAGTGAGGCTGAATTCAGCGCGGGACTTGTGCTGCCACCCTGCCCGTGAAGTGTGGACACGGGCGCTGAGGGCCCCAGGGGACGGCGCCTTCCGAGCACCTCTGAAGGACTAGCATTCGGGGAGGGGCCTGACCTACTGTTTGCATCCTTAAATATACCACATAAATTGAGCCCATTTCCAGATACTCACTAAGGTCCGTAGTTGGGCTGCAATAACAAATTGCCATAGTCTGAGTTGTGTATAAAGAACAAACGTCGCTTTCTCGTGGTTCTGGAGGCTGGAAGCTGGAGGTGAGAGGGTCAGCAGGATGGGGTTTGGGTAGGGCTCTCTTCTTGGCTTATAGGTGCTGTCTTCTTGTTATATCCTTACGTGGCAGAGAGTGAGCAAGAGCGACAGAGCAAAAGCTGTCTGCTCCCTCTTCTTACAAGGGTGCTCATCCCATTCATGAGGGTGGAGCCCTCGTCACTAACATGACTAATCGCCTCCCAAAGGCCCCACCTCCTGAGACTGTCGCGTTGGGGGTTAGGATTTCGACATATGAATTTTGGAGGGACACAAACATTCAGACCATAACCGTTCATGACGAACAGACTATAAATGAGAAGACCCGGGTGTCACCAAGAGTTCAGCTCTAGGAATAATAGTAATAGAAACCACTTTATGGGTGGATGACTCAAGCGTTGACAAGGATGTGGGGAGACAGGGTGTTGCCAGTGGGTGTGCAAACTGGAACAGTCATTCTGGAAAACTGTCAGTTTCTTTGTGAAATTAAGTGTGCATTTGTCCTCCGACCCAGCAATCCCAGTCTTGAAGTTGTGCAATGCATAGTTTTCACAACTGGGAGCTGTGGCCCTGATTCAAGACCACAGAATGAGCCGCTGGAACATCTGGGAGGAGGCCCTCCTGCTTGCCAGGTAGTTCAAAGACCTAGGCTCGTCATGGCAACAGTGCGGGGGTGGGGGAGAGGGAAAAAGCCTTTGTCTTTCTGGGATTGAAAAGGAAAGCAGTCATGGGGGACGGGGGACGGGGGGCGGGGGCGTATCCTCAGGCCCGGGAAGAGGAGGGGTCATTGTGGAGTCCATGAAGGCTCTGAAGCTTGCACCTCCAGGAGGTGAGAACTTGGAAGAGGATGCAGGATGCAGGAAGGGAGTCTGGAAGCGCCGGGTCTTTACAGCCATGGCCCAGGAAGGCCGGGTGATGGGGGCCCCTGTGGATGGAAGACAGGGGGTGTAGGAACCCGCCGAGCACCTCTCTTTTGAAGGACCCCTGGCTGCAGCATGAGTGAGCAACAAGTGACTTGCAGTGCTCGGTGGCAGCGAGGACCAGGTCAGCAATGGAAGCGGCAGCCTGGGGGACATCAGGGCTTTCCCTCATTCGGAAGAAGATGGTGGTGGAGCCTTCCTGGATCCCTAGATGATCCAGGAGGACAAGAAAGTGCACGTTGTGGTCCTGGAATTCCTGCCAATCTGCAGGTGGAGGCTCGAGCTGCTTCTGATTTGATCTGGAAATGTAAAGTAAACGGGGCAGCCCTCGCAGCGCTCCCAGCAGCGTGGGGCGGATCCTGCACGCTGCGAGCATTGACGGATCCCCTTTGCCGGTTTTCTCAAAAGGAGGGTCCCCGTTTGATGCTGCTTTGTCTCCTCCCCATGACTTGGCACAGAATCTGGTAGGCAGTAGTGCTCAGTAAACGTCAGCGGAAGGAGCAGACACAGGGACGCTACAGAGTGCAGATGCGCGGCCCTGCCGAGGTCCGCACCGGGCAGAGGGAAGCCGCTGGGTCCCAGATGTTATGGGAATTCCCCAAAGCCCTCGCCCACCCCCCTTTCTCTTTTTCTTTAACAGAAGGGTTTACCAAGAGCATCTTACCCCAGATCATTTGCCCAAACTCCTGGTGAGGGCAGAGTCACAGTTTCCAAATATTCCTGCTGGAGAAACAAAACGGTGGGGGAGAGAATTGATTGACAGGTGATAATTATTCTATAATATACACTCCATGCTTACTTTGTGACAAATCCTGGAAGATAAGCCATCACAAATCGCACTTTCAGCTCAGGTTTCGTGCCAACCTATTCTGATCCATCAAGAACCAATAAAGTTCTGGTTAGAAACCTGAATAATGACTGGGATGGAAAATAAATTACCCACATTCCAAGAACTGTTGCACACAGTAGGAACTTAATTCATATTTCTAGGTTGATTGATTTCCCTAGAATATATATATATTTTCTTGTAATACTTTGTACCCAATAGTCCATAAAGTAAAGAAGGGTAATTTATTTCTAAAATTTAAGGGAGAAAGCTATTGAAAATGTAACAGATTAAAAGATTTTTTGTATAGTGTAGTTAATTTCCACAGTTCTTGACCTTTGCTAACAGAGAGTTTAGTTTTGGCCTCTCTGTGGTATTTGACAGATTCCAACTGAAATAAAAACTTTACCCACAGTATTCTGTGGAATGGAGACTTGTGCAATGCTTTAGTGAGATTTAGGGATTGATATATCAGTTTTACAATAAACAAATGCAGATATACTCTTTCTAGACAGGCCATGTTGAATTTAGGGGCTGACTTGATATGGAACCCTGAGTACACGCAGGTGAAAAAGGTTTTAACAATCTCTTCAACTCCTTATCCCATTCCTGGGATGAGGTGCATTTTAGTGTTTTCTAACTACTGCACATGAATATGTCTATGGGTATGAAAACAGTCACAGATTAGATGTGAGATAGGCTTTAGAACACAGGTTTGTAGTTTCATGCACACCGAGTGGGGTGGGTACTTGCACAGTTAATGCACATCTGTTTTGCCTCTACATCCGAGCACACGGGAGAACTGCATTTCCTTTTCCCCTAGTAGTCAATCATGGCCAGGTGACTTGCTTTGGTCAATGCAATGTGATGTCTGATTTTCTAGCCTTTTACTCACCTGCCACAGCAATCCTGGAAGCAAGTGTTAGAGGATCCCTCCATCAGTCTGGGCCCCTGAGTGACAGGGATGAACAGAACTGCTCCTGTGCATTGGAAACACAGATCGTTAGTAAGAAATAAGCTGAGACATTTAGGTTGCTTGTTACTGCAGCATCACCTAGCCAGTCCTTGGCTATTATCAGATAGACAGAGAATATCAAATGCTGGCAAGGATGTGGGGAAAGAGGACCCCCCCCTACACTGCTGGTGGGGCTGTAAATTGGTGCAGCCATTATGGAAAACAGTATGGAGGTTCCTCAAACAACTGCAGATAGAACTGCTATATGATCCAGCAAACTCACTGCTGTGTATGTACCCAAAGGGAAGGGAAATCATCATTTTGAAGGGATACCTGCACTCCCATGTTTACTGCAGCTCTATTTACAATAGCCAAGAATTGGAACCAACCTAAATGCCCATCATCAGATGAGTGGATAAAGAAAATGTGGTATATATACACAATGGAATACTACTCTGCCATAAAAAAGAATGAAATTCTGCCATTCACAGCAACATGGATGAACTTAGAGAAAATCATGTTAAGTGAAATAAGCCAGGCACAGAAAGAGAAATGACACATGTTCTCACTCATAAGTGGAAGCTAAAAAATAAACAACAAAAAAGATACAACAATCACAATAATATGTTGAACTTTCAAAAGGAGAGAACAGAACTGAGGTTACCAGAGGTGGGAAGTGGTGGTGGTGGAGGGGAGGTGGGGGAGGAATTGGTAAAAGGCCACAAAAATGATTACATTATATAGTGTTGAATATAATAATTGCCCTGATTTGAGCATCATGTATTGCACACAGGTATTGATACTCAACTCTATACCTCACAGATATGTACAATCAACGATGTTACAATAAAAAGTAAATTAAAAGAAAGACCTAGCCAGTCCTGGCTGATAAACTACATTCGCGTGCACATAAAAGTGCACATATAGGTGAATATGCACATAGTGGGGAGTAAATAATAGGAATAATGGACACAGCAATGCGTTCACCAAACTCTTTCCTCCCTGGGCACAAAGATAGGCAGCATTGCTCAGCTTCTCTTGTAGGTAGGAGTTCTTTCCAAAACAATGCAGAAAGAAGTGATATTGGCCATTTCTCTTTGCTTCCCTGCCATCCAGATGCACAGAATCCAGGCAGGCTCATAGGCTCTGGGGTTGGTAGCTCCAGTAGCTGGAAGGTGCAGGGGTCTCTGAATGGCCACAGGGAGCAGAGTCCTCACACTCCTCCACGACCCACCTTGGGCTGTGATTTGAGTGATTAAAACAACAACAACATTTATTTGTTTAAGTCGCTGAGATTTTGATGTTGTTCCAGAAATAAGCAGGAGTTGGATACTACCTGAAAGTAAAAGATACCTATTTTAATCTTAAACCAGCATCATGCTTAATGGGGAAATACAAAGTATCCCCATTAAGGTCAGGAACAGGGATACCCAGTTACCATTACTGTTTAGCAATGTTCTGGTGGTACCAGCCAGTGCAACTGGATGACAGAAGAAGCCATGGGTCTTAGCTATCCCCGACAAACTGTGGGGGGCACTGCCCATGAATAGGCCCTAATGCCTCCAGAGGTTCAGTGTATGATATAAAAGGGATATGAAATCAATGAAGAATAGATGAATTATATAAGAAATAATGCTGGGACAACAGGACAAACTTCTGAATAAAACTGGATCCCTGTGCTCAAATATTAGCTCCACTTAAATTATAGATCTACCAAAGCTTTAAGTGTAAACGAACAAAACAGAAAGAAACCATGAAAACACTAAATACTATAACAGAGCATACAAGAACCTAAAAAATAATCCCGGAGTGGGAAAGGTCTTTCTACTTATGATACAAATCTCAGAAATCATAAAACAAAGTTTGTTAAATATATTTTTTAAAAATCCAAAAGTTCAAAAGTTAAAGGACAAAGTAGGAAAATTATTTAGAAATTGTCTCACTAGCAAAGGGCTAACTTCCCTAATATTTAAATTACTCCTTATAAACTAATAGAAAAGTTTCAACAACACGATAGAAAAAATGGAAAAAGATGTGAATAGACAGGACCCAGAAAAGCAAATACAAATAAGTGGCTCTTTTACTAAGCTTTTTACTGTGGCAAACTTCAAATCTGTACTAAAATAGCTAGAATAGTGCCGTGAGCCTCCCCGGCCTGTGCGCCTGACACAGCTCCGGTGTGTATTAGCTCACGGCCAGCCTTGTCTTCTCTACTCACCTCCCACCCCCATCAGCACTTCTCAGAAATACTATTTTCTATCCATCAGATTGACAAAGATTTGAAAGATTGACATACTTTGTTGGAGAAAAAGTAAAAAAACAAAACAAAACAAAACAAACAAAAACCAGGAAGTCTCATAGATCACTGGAAGGAATGTGAATCAATTACTGTCTCTAGAGAGAGCAATTTGTTCTTATCTACCAAGACTATACATACTTTGACCCAGAAATTCCACTTCAAGGATTTTATTATGCAGCTATACTTGCACATGTGCAAACAACATATCTACAAAATTATTAATTATAATAGCCAATAATCGGAAATATCTTAAATGCTAATACTTTGTAGCTACAAAAAAAAATGAGGAAACTGCACTGACATGGAGTGTCCTCGCAGGTGGATGGGGAGGTGACAGCGTGAGGTGCAGAGAAGTGCAGCAGTCTAAGCACCCATTTGTACATAAATAGGGGGAAAAGGCTGGTAGCAGTTCATGCCCGAGGACCACTCTGGAAGGAGCTGAGGTCAGGAGAGTTAAGGAGGGAAGGAGAGACATTCAATTTTCTCCTACATACACTTTTGAATTGTGTTATCATTTCCAAGTAAGTGCTAAAATTAAGTTAAAAATGAACAAACAAGCAAAGTCTGGCAACCTCCACACTATATGTTTAATCAAAGCACAGCACCTGTGTCCCGTCAGCCAGTTAATACACGGATGACAACTTCTCCTCTTTGGAAATCAAAAAAAGTGACTCATCTGGAAAATAATCTTTCAAGTAAAAAAGAAATTAGTTAGTGACCCCTGATCTCGGTTTGTAATTGTAAAGGGCAATTATTCTGTGGAGAAAATGTACTTGAACTAAGAAGACAATTTTATAAAATGGGAAAGTGTTGACTCATGTTCTGAGAAATAAATGTCCTATGGAAGGTACTGTGTGCCAGCATTCACACACGCACACGCACACACACACATACATGTAGATGTATATGCACACACACAAACACGCACACGGCATGTGCAGAGACATGCACGTACACACACGCCCCATGCCCGTCTTGGCAGCTTGGCTCTCCTCCTGAGTGAATGCGACAGCACGCACATGCATGTGAAGGCAAGCACCAGCCTACAGTCCGCAGTTCTGAGGCCCTCAGCTGGGTCTTGGCACTGCAGAGGAGGCTCTGTCTGATCAAACACCATGTGTTCTGAACTGCATTACATTTTACAGCTTTCCAAAGCACTGTCCAAAATCCTCCAACCCCTTTTCCGCAGAGGAACCCCAGCCATCTCGGTGTTTTTCCCTTGCCAGCTGACTGGGCTGGAGGCTGTGCTAGGTGCAGGAGGCCCCCCTTCGTCAGGGAGGGACACTGGGGTGGTTGAGTTTCCCCCATCACCCCATGACCGAGGATTGCTGCCCACCTCCCCTGCCAGTGAGGAGATGCCTCTCAAGTGCATAGTTGGCTCTGTGCTGTTTAAAATGGACTTTCTACCTACATTTGTATAATTTCGTAATGCTTGTAAGAAATAATGAACCTACGCAATTTAGTAGAGGAAAATTTTTGTCCAGAAAACTCAACTGACAGTGCTGCATGGGATCTGAGTTGCTGTGATCAGCATGAGCACATGTGAAGTGATGACTGCTTGTCTCAGCACTAATTGGTCAATACATTTTTATTGATCAGTAAATACCATGGGCCAGGCTCTGTTCTGGATGCTCTGAACGCCATGAGAAACAAGAAAGGCTAGGCCCTCTGTGGGTACTGCTCTCAGCAGAGCAGAATGGCTTAGGTCCGGGATCTCATCCCTTCCTCGGTAGCAGGAGGTACATCTGATGATTGACTGTCCATGATGTGTGTGATGTAGACATAGTCCCCCACTGGTCACTGGGGCTGAATTTTTTTCTTAGCCTTGCTCTGCAAATGACCTAATTTCTTTGCTAATAGAGCAGAAAATAGTCAGCTTGGTCATTTCTAAGAAAGCAGAGAGCATAGTAACTGTGGTCTTTTGTTAATCTAGCTCTTTCTTTTGTACAGATCGACAATTTCCTTGAAATCTGTGTCCCAATTAAAAACATATGTTTTTTTTTTTTTTTCCTTTTTTTTGTCTTTTTTCATGTCCAGCAATGGGATTGCAACCCTCGGTGTCGCTCCCACACCTCGCTCAGCCAGTGAGCGGGAACCAGTCTGTATGTGGGATCCGAACCCTCGGCGGGAGCGCCACCGCGCTCTCAAGCGGCGCACTGTAGCAGTGCGCCACCGGGCCGGCCCTAAAAACATATGTTTTGAGTAATCTTTCAAAACTTGGTTTCTCTTTTCCAACCATATTTGATACTTAAACCAGGTCAGTATTTCAAAGGTGGTCTCTCAACCTCGATCGAGTCTTTTCTTGTTTTTAGAGCCATATAAACAAAAGTAAGTTTTTAATTTATTTAAAATAAATATGTGAAAAACAAGCACCCATGACATTCGAAAGAGGCTCACTGGAGGAATTTGAATTTATGGTTTTCCACTTTAAAATATTTCCAAGAGACAATCAAAAGATACAACTCACATGTATTTGTAAAAGGTTTCTGTGTTACAAACGACAGAACACTCTGCTGGAACTGGCTTTAAGATAAAGCAGTGGTTCTCAACTTGGGGCTATTCAGCTCCCCCCATCCCCCGCCAGGGGACATTTGGAAATGTATAGAGACATTTTTGCTTGTCACAACTGTGTAGGGTGCTATGGCATCTCGTGGGTAGAGGCCAGGGATGCTGCTCAACATCCCGCAATGCACAGGAGAGTCCCCACAGCAAAGAATGATCCAGTCTAAATGTCACCGGGGCTGAGATTTAGAGACCCTGAAGTGACCGTGGCAGCTGCCAGCCTCCCATCCTTGCAGCATATCCTTTAGAGGAAAAGGGATTTCCTTCTGGTAGCCCCCTCTAAAGGGAGAGAATGTTTCTGTTTCCTGGGCCTCCCAGCAAACAGCTGCCCGACCCCACTGCCTCAGGTGGGCTGCGATCTCTGCAGCCAGGTCCCTGGAACCTATTGATGGATTTAGCACAATCCCAGCCCAGCTCCAGAGCAGGGAGTTGGGGGGTAGGGGGAGTCTCTAGAGGAAACTGAAGTGCTGTTTCATTGAAAGAAAAGTGAACATATGGATATTAACCAGAGGAGAAAGAGAGAGATGTCCCGTCTACTGACAGCAGAACAGGGCTTAGAGGGAGGTATTCAACAAAGTGTATTTTGGGTGTTTCTTTGCAAAATCAAGAAATACCGCATGTGGAAGCAAAAGCCACACTTCCCCGTCTGAGCCAGATTGCTCCAGTATCCCTAGGCTGTGGCCCCTATGACGAGCACCTAAAACTCAGGGGGCATCTGGGGCCCAAAGTAATCCAGGGCCCATACAGTTATTCTGGCTGGAAACAGGACGGATTAAGGAGCACCAGACTTGCTGAGGAATCCTTCCATAGGACCCCAAGTTCTGTATGTGTGTCTCCATGTGTGTCCCCCTGTGCTCGAGCATTCATGCGTCTGTGCGTGTGTGTGTGTGTGTGTGTGTGTGTTTGTGTTGGGGTGGTGAGGGTGGTAAGTGCTTTTGTTTTGCCTGTCCGTGCGTGTGTGTGTGTGTGTGTGTTTGTGTTGGGGTGGTGAGGGTGGTAAGTGCTTTTGTTTTGCCTAAAATCCCAAAACCTTTAGAATAGTGATCGGCAATCTGCTCTTTCTCTCTTTCCTTTTGTACCCTCCCCACCCCCATTAAAAATTATTGCACACATGGGGCCGGCCCAGTGGCGCACTGCTACAGTGCGCCGCTTGGGAGCGCGGCGGCACTCCCG
>NW_007732140.1:65422-67088 GCF_000696425.1 Galeopterus variegatus
TGTACATACATGCACACACATATGTTTTAGCTTCATAAACTTAGTAATACTTTTCTTTTCAAAAAGACTCTGAGGACTGAGTGTTTGTTCACTTCTGTGTTGACTGAAACACTGTTTGAAATGTTGAAACCTAAGGAAACTTTAGCTGAACTCACAAAAACAAAACGAAATGGGCCATAAAGAAATCAGATACCTGATCAGAACTCCCTTCAGATTGTGTAGCTGTTTTTGTGGTCGCACAAATAGTGTGTTTGGAGGAGTTCTCTGCGGGAGGCTGGATCCCCCAGTGTTTAAACAAATTATTTTTGCTATAATACTTAAGTATGTATAGTCCATAAAGCTATTCATAAACTCTCTTTACTTATAAACTTTATCAGCACATAGATTCTATACCAAATCACTGCTTTCAATGTAAATACAGTATTGACTATTAAGGTTCGGTTTTTTTCCTATTTTTAATTCAGTATGACCATTTTATCATCTTCTGAAAAATGATTCTATTCTTCATTTCTGTCTATACAAGCCACCAGGAAGTTTTCCTGTAACACTGCTATATCGTCTGGCTGTCACCTGGTTCTGCATCATTTAGATCAGGGGTGGGCAAGTTATGGCCCGTGGGCCAAACACAGCCTGCTACCAGTTTTTATAAATAAAGTTTTATTGGAACACAGCCATGCCCACTTATATAAATACAGTCTGTGGCTGCTTTCATACTACATTGGCAAGTGGAGTAAATGTGGCAAAAACAAAAAGGCATGCAAAGTCCACAATATCGACTATCTGGCTCTTCACAGAAAATGTTTGCTGACCCCTGATTTTTTGGATAAGCTCTGTTCTTTTATTGGCTCATTGCAGTTCAAGTAATATTTCCTGGCACTAGTGCCCTCACAATGCCCAATGCAGAAGGTGGCACTGATATCCAGGGGTTGTACTGAGTTATGGGGGGCAGGCATTCAAATGACTCAGAATTGGGGCCGGCCCGGTGGCGCACTGCTACAGTGTGCCACTTGGGAGCGTGGCGGCACTCCCGCCNGGATGGGGTGAGGCATGAGTACTGAGAGGCACAGTGTATGACAGCTTCAGTCTATCATCTGACATCTGTGTGGATTTGTGCCCTACTATGAAATAAGTAAGGATTTCCAGGATCTTTCATATGAGACAAAATTAGGCCCAGATGGTTTCACTGGTCAATTCTTGTAAACATTTAAGAAAGAAAGAATAATAATGCTATGCAAACTTTTCCAGAACATAGAAAAAAAGAACACGTTCTCTTTTTATGAGGCATCTCCCTGAATATCAACCCCAACAAGGACATTATAAGACAGAAAAATTACAAGGTGCTAAATTCCCAAACAAAATGTTAGCGAACTAAATCCAGTGATGTATAAAAAGGATAGTACATTCATGTTCAGATGTGGTTTATTCTAGATATTCAGAGTGATTTAACTTTTGAGAATCAATCCATGTAATTCATTTAATTACTAGAAAAAAAGATAATCATATTATCATCTTGACATATGAAGGAAAAAAAATGGACAAAATTTAACACCCCTTCATGATAAAAACTCCCAACACACTAGAAATACAAACTTTCCTAATCTGATAAAGATTCTACAAAAACCCCACAGCAGCAAACATTATACTTAATAGCGAAACATTAAAACTT
>NW_007732140.1:68677-68879 GCF_000696425.1 Galeopterus variegatus
CCAGGGGTTGTACTGAGTTATGGGGGGCAGGCATTCAAATGACTCAGAATTGGGGCCGGCCAGGTGGTGTACTGCTGCAGTGCGCCGCTTGTGAGTGTGGCGGCGCTCCCGCCGAGGGTTCGGATCCCACATACAGACCGGTTCCCGCTCACGGGCTGAGCGAGGCGCGGGCGCGGCGCCCAGGCCAGCGCTCCCCTCGCCC
>NW_007732140.1:68889-77463 GCF_000696425.1 Galeopterus variegatus
GAGGGTTGTGATCCCGTTGCCGGTCCCGGTCCGGTACGGGCGCGACACTGAGGGTTGTGATTTGTTGCCGGACACGAAAAAAGACAAAAAGAAAAAAAAAAAAGACTCAGAATTGGTTTACCAATTATGGGTTGTTTCTGGAGTAATTTAGGCCACTTCACACTACCTAATGCTGAAGTTTGCCACTGATATGAAATTAGAAGTGCTATGGTTTGAATGTGTCCTGTCCAAAATTCAGGTGTTGCCCACGTGACATTAGTAAGAGGTGGGGCCTTTAAGAGGTGATTAGGCCATGAGAGCTTCTCCCTCAAGAATGGGATTAGATGCCCTTATAAAAGGACTTGATGGGAGGAGTTTGTCCTTTTTTGGCCCTTCCACCTTCAGCTACGTGAAGACGCAGCAAGAAGGCCCTCACAAGAACCCTGATCTTGGACTTCCCAGCCTCCAGAACTGCGAGAAAGAAATTTCTGTTCTTTATAAATTACCTGGTCTCAGAAATTTTGTTACATTGCACAAAACAGACTAAGACAGGAGGGGACAATTTATTGGTGAACGCAAACTGTTTTATCTAATTTACATGTTGACGTTATATAAAGATGCTATCCTGGTCTATAAGAAAAATGGACATTATTTAACAAAATTTTATTGAAAACCAAAACAAATCAGACACAGTTCATGGAGCTAGAATTAGGGGGGCCATTTTATTTCACGACTTGGCTTCAAGGTAATTTGACGTCTCTCCTGTGTATCGCCTATTTCATGGACATCTGAAGTTCAGTTCTAGGCCAATGCAAATGGCAGCCAGTTTGCCTTACCTTCCGCATGCCTGTGTTTCTGTAGAAAATGACTTCAGCGGAGGAAAGTGGTCAAGAAAAGAGGACCGAAGGAAAAGAAGGCGTTTTTTTCCTGTAATTTGAACAGAGGCATTTCGAATACTGTAGCCTCTGACACTAGAATGGTTATGCATCTACTATTTATCCACAGGTATTTGCTGAGCGTTTTCCAAGCTCCAAGAACTCTGCCAGGCGCTGGGGGGTTTGTGAACAGGACAAACACACTTCCTACCTCAGGTAAGCTGGCAGGACGAATGGCTTTTACACAAGTGTGCTGAGATACGATGAACACCATGGGGTCCCACAATAGGGGAACCCGGGGCAAAGCAGGAGCTGGAAACTCATCTGGGGAAAAAAATGTATCTGGGCTGAGACCTTAAGTACGTGTAGAAGCTGGATGAGCCAAGAGGATAGGAAGATACTTCCAGGAAGGATACAGAGCATGTGCTCAGGTACATTATTAAAAATTATTGAGGAATGAAAAAGTTGAAGATGTCTGTGGGTACATTGGCCACATACATGTGTGTGATTTGCAAACTGCCTTTCAGCTTCTTTTCCAGCCTGAGGTCCATGTTAAAATGTGAGGATATCATCTCTGGGACAGTTCATTGCTTGAGGTACATTGACATTCAATTCTACACCATCTTCTTAGCAAGCACAGGAAGAGGGTACACTTTCCCACCCACCTGGTTCCTACATAATCTCAAAAGTAGTAAAGCAGACAGATCAGTCTGTATTTGCCAAACTCTCTTATGCTCTGAGCTGGTAATACATTGATCTATTTCTCCTTTCCCCCAAAGAAGGAAACTTTGCTCTCATATTTCTTTCTATGGGCAAGACAAACTCATATGCACATATTTCATAGGAGTTTAAAAATGCCTAATTTCAAGTTTCAGAATGTTCCTTAATGGTACTTTCTCCCCTTGCCTTGTCTAGGCCAATTAGATACAGATGCCCTCAAACGAGAGTGGAAAGGGTATCTCATTCTGCATAGGGTTTATTTTAGAGGAAATGTGTTATTGAACGATATCTGTCAGGGCAAACCCCGCTTAATGGCTGTGAGCATCTGTACTCACGACAAACCAGGCACGGTCTTCTCCCTGGAGCTGGCACAGAAGGTGCTGGGGGTGGGGTTTGCAAACCGGCTCACTTAAAAGTAGCTCATTAGATGAAGTCTGCGATGAAGCAGTCCTGAGCCAGCTCACCCATCTGTACTCACGACAAACCAAGCACGGTCTTCTCCCTGGGGCTGGCACAGAAGGTGCTGGGGGTGGGGTTTGCAAACTGGCTCACTTAAAAGTAGCTCATTAGATGAAGTCTGCGATGAAGCAGTCCTGAGCCAGCTCACCCTTGCTCTTCCTTGTGAGTGCACACGTATACTTGGTGGGTGCTGTGGAAGCTGGTGCACAGGTCACGACTGGGTCTCTACAACCTGCTGAGGCTCCCCGGGCAAGTCGTTTCACACATTTGGGCTTGAGGTGTTTGCACTAGATGATCATTAAAGTCCCTTCTAGCTGTAGCGTCCTGTGAATGAATCTATTGAACATGTTTAAAATCCCTAGACAGGCTGGAATTTTATTTAGTGCAGCATTTTATGGAGAAACCAGCATACCTGCAAAAGCCCTCTGGTTGCTTACTCCTGTCTTTTATGCCAGTCGACTGTTAGGCAATCATAATTTGATTTGGTTCACCTTGAGGAAAATTGGGATGGAGGGGAGGTTGTGCAGTTGGGCACAGTGTCTGGCGGATTAGATCCATGGTCATGTCCCTCCCCCCTCGAAGCTCTTATCTGAAAGCCCTCTGTTCCAGAACACCTGGGGCTTCTCTACATAAGTATCATGTTATTCTCATTAAGCACAAGAACATGCAACAATTAGGTAAAAGTGTGCTTGTGGGGAAAATTCAGCACATTTCACAAGGGAAGGGGTATACAAAGCCGGCTTTGAACCTGCAAACCTGGGCCAGCCAACATGTCACAGGTGAGAACGTGTTAGTGAGGGGGTGATGACAGTTCTGGAGCAATTAATTCATTTATCCTTGGGTACACTCAGGCGATTGTTCTGCGTTTCCGGGTGGGTAGAGGGTGTCCCTCCTGCGCCACGTGCAGGCCATGCCAGCCAGCAGCGCCTCTTGTCTTCAGTGTGTCTCTCTTCCCGTTCCCACCTTGCCTCCCCCTTCCCTGCTTTCCCTTTCTTCTTGATTTCTTCCCCCTTTGCTCCAAGGCGATGAAAAAGTAGTAAAAAAAAGTAGATATACTGTTCTAATATTTGTCAGTCACCAACATAGCCAGCATAGTACAAAATACGGCAACACCAGCTGGCAACTTCTGGTTGCTTTGTGGGCGTTGTTAGTCTCCAGCGTGTGCCTGCTGGGTAGGCAGAGAGCTTCTCCTGCGGTGGGAGTCAGGGTGGACTGTGGCCCGGGCAGTGACCACAGAGGGTGGCATAGCAATGCGTTACCATTTGGGGCACAAATCCTTCCTGTTCGTGCGAGAAACATTTACTCCTTGTACACATACCACACACACACACACACACACACACAATCCCTCCGATATACCCAACACACCTTGTACACGAAAGCACACACTACACACACCCAACACACGCGTACACGCAGGTGCAGGCACACACTGCACACTCAGTGCACACACCCGCAGCTGGGTGGGGAGCTCGGGCCCCTCGGAAAGACACAGGCAGCAGCGGGATCAGCAGCGGCACCTGGACGGAGGTGGCCGCAGTGGGGGACGCGGCTGGGTTTCAGGCCCCTGAGCCGAGCCCAACGCAGGGCTCTCCCAGCCCCCTCCCCAGCATCCCAGGCCTGACAGCTCTCAGCGAGGAACAGAGGGTGCGTTTGCCAGAGTCTCTTATGCGACTATTTGCTTGGTTGTAACACCTCGTGATTGTAAAACAAAGCAAAATAAAACCAAACACATCCCCCCACACTATTCATCGCTGCTGTGGTGCCGTTGGCCGCAGGTTTATGTTTTGGGGTCTGGAGCTATCCGGGAAAGGACACCCCCTTCCCTGCCGAGCCCAGAGGGCCTTTCCTTCCAGCACCAGCTTGTCTTCTGGCCACACCAATCAAGACATATGCAGTGGGGGATGCGGCTGGGTTTCAGGCCCCCGAGCCGAGCCCAACGCAGGGCTCTCCCAGCCCCCTCCCCAGCATCCCAGGCCTGACAGCTCTCAGCGAGGAACAGAGGGTGCGTTTGCCAGAATCTCTTATGCGACTATTTGCTTGGTTGTAACACCTCGTGATTGTAAAACAAAGCAAAATAAAACCAAACACATCCCCCCACAGTATTCATCGCTGCTGTGGTGCCGTTGGCCGCAGGTTTATGTTTTGGGGTCTGGAGCGATCTGGGAAAGGACACCCCCTTCCCTGCAGAGCCCAGAGGGCCTTTCCTTCCAGCACCAGCTTGTCTTCTGGCCACACCAATCAAGACATAAGAAGCCGTTGTGGAAAACCAACTTCTCAACAAGGGCCAGCAGCCAGTCCGTGGAAGTGCCCTCCGCGCGGGCCCCAGGGTGGGCAGTGTGTTGAAAGAGTCACCATGGCAATGATATTTTACCAGCGTGAGTCACTCCTGTTTTTCAGGGAGCACTTTTCTCTGCCCAGCTCTTCTAGTACATTTCCATTTGGTGTGGTTTGGCGGCCCAGTGCAATGTGGCGGCAAGTGAGTTGAAAACATTTCACAAACAGATTCCCCAACCCTGGCACACCTGCGGACCACATATATGGCTCTAATTGCAAACAGCTGCCCATCCACCCAGTAACAGTAAGAGAGGTCATTCTAAAAAATATTAAAAATAGCATACCTTGGATCAGCCAGTTCATCTGTTGATTCAAAAATCTTTGCCACCAAGAAGAGTGTTTTGAACATACACTCCAGTTAACATTTCAAAGAAGCTTCACTCAGGACTAGTCCTATGGTTAACCTTAGTAATTAATAATACGGTGACATTAGTGCATATTTACTGAGTACTCACTCTGTGTGAGGTGCTGCTCTAAGCATTTTAGATGCACTAACTCAGCAAATCCTCACACCCTGTGAGGTAAGCACCATCCTGTTGCACAGGAGGCAGACAGCTGCATGGGAATTGCTGAGAGACCCTCGGAAGGCTTCACTGCACCCAAACATCTCCCCTCTGCAT
The DNA here is from genome assembly GCF_000696425.1 of Galeopterus variegatus. NCBI lineage: Eukaryota > Metazoa > Chordata > Mammalia > Dermoptera > Cynocephalidae > Galeopterus > Galeopterus variegatus. The sequence continues at coordinate 73,880 of NW_007732140.1, forward strand.
TTGACAAGTTGTGTTTGTTAGATTACAATTACCCCCAACAGTGTTCCTTAACTAGTCTTCAAGGTGCTCTGAAAATAAAGGGAGGGAATAAGGAAGGAAGGGAAGGAGGGAGGGTCCTATAGTCAATTCCATTTTTAAGCACTGTTAAGGAGGTTAACTGTGGGACATCTCAGAGTCTTTACTGTTTCTCAGAGGAGGTCAGCACAGGGATTTTTACCAAACTTGACCTCAGATTCATTATTTGCAGAGCTGGTCTTGATAATCCCAGATTAGAGTTGTCCCTGTGGGTTTTACACAATGCCCTCATGAGAAAGGCCTCTTTAAAATGTACAACAGGTTACTTGAATTTTTTTTCCCCACAGCAGTAGGGCCATGAGACAGTTGTGTAAGATTGTCCGTTCCTTCTTGCAACACTCATATTTATGAAGCACCTACTATATGCTAGGCAGTTTGGAGAAGATGTACCTTAATGAGGTTGCGTGTGTGGAGGTGCTGAAAAGTGGGCAAAGTTATGAAAAAGGATTAAAAGGGCATTCCTGGATCATAGCAGATTTTTGTAAACATGTGCAAACTGACCAACAATTTAATAAGCCATAAATCTTTGCCAGCCTACAAAGGGTTGGTATCACATGACATACAAAAGTTTATGTAAAGTATTTTAAATGATCAATGCTAAAATTATTCTTGCAGACATTGCATAACCTGTTACAATAAGATGATGATGATAATGATGATAAATAAAGACAAATAAAAGGTAAATATGTATATAATTTTATTAATTTCCCCAGTTACCCTCTGAGGTAGGACAGGTGGTGATCTCATTTGACAAATAACTTACCACACAGTTATTTACACTGAGAATCACATAGGATAAAACCTGTAGTAGGTTAGGGCTGGCTGGTTATTTCAGTTAGCACCTGGTGCTGATGACACCAAGGTCAAGGGTTTGAATCCTCATAACAGCCAGCTGCCTTAAAAAACACCCCCACCCTCCACCCCCCAAAACCTGGAATAGGTTAAACAAGCACTGAAAAATCATCTTACACAATTTACATGTGTATGAGACACATAGCTGTTCCTACTACATTTTCTCAATGCCAAACATTGTCTTTTTTGGTGCGATATTGTCAGGCTGAGTCACAGACCCTTCTACCCCATCCTGTGCAGGTCCTGAGACAGGTAGTTGAAAAGAAAAACCGAGTAGCTGCAGGCAAAGTGGACATGCTTTATTCCAGATGCGAGCTCCGCTGGCCAGCGGTTCAGAGCCGCTGTCTTTTACCGAAAAGTACACAATCGTGGCACTGAACCAGGAGTATTCGGGCGCGCATGTGCAGTAACACTACTCTTATGAAACGTTTACAACGGATGTGCTGAATCATACCCAGCCAGATATAAGGCGAGGGGGCCTGACCAAACGAACTCCATTTTCCTCACAGATATACACATAAACAGAACGCGATCAGTGCAAGGTGTCAGCTGGAGGCTTGATGGCAGGCACGTTTTATTCTTCTTTGTTGATTTTACTCATGTTGAGGACCATTGCTTTGACTGGGTCTTTAATTCTTAGATAGCTGCATTAGATCTCAATCTAACTTTCTGCCTCAGTACACGTGTTTGGGATAGATCTTGCAAAAAAACATCAAGGCAGCAAGATGTCATGGTGACTCAAGGACCCATCTCAGAGTACTGCCTGTAACAAAACAAAAAAGTTGCTTGATGTCACTAACTTCTAACTAAATCATTGTATGTTGTTGGGGAAAAATGGGTTGACGTTATAACACTTATACTGTTGTAAATATAAATAAGGCATGTGTCCATGGAGGGAATAGGCTGTTTACTTCCCTCCCTTTCAGGTGATGTAAAAAGATTTATATTTAAATGTCCACACTTTCACTTGTTTGCTCTTCAGTCTTTTCTTGCTCAACTTCACTAAAAACAAGGGCAGAAAAATGAATGAATGGTTGTCACCTAGTGGCCACGTTATGCAAACATGTATCACTCTAATAAAATCTGACATACAATCCAAGCAGAGAAGTGACTGGTGGGATGGGAAGCCTCCTGGCCCCTTCCTGGCTGCGTGGACTTGCACTAATCACCTAGACTTGAAATCGCAATATCCTCATCTAGAAAAAAATCCAGGCCTTGTCTATCTCACTGGATGGTTGTGAAGATCAAGTGGATAAATAATTAGTTAATATCCTGCTGTGTTCCCAAAATTTTTTAAAAAGTTTGTAAAGCAACTTGGTCAGTATATAAATGGGCTTTCAAACTCTAATGCACTGTAGATATGCAAAGCATTATTACTAATCAAGTCGGTGAGAGGATTTCAGATTTCTAAACAAGACTAGAATTTAATACCTAGAGCCCTAGATGCTGGAACAGGCAATACAGTTACAAGAAGGCCTCAGTCCTGCCGAATTTCTTACTGATTTTTCCAGCGCTACAGCAACTTAAGGTAGAATATGTGGCATCTTGGGTGCCAGAAGGGCTTTAGGCTACAGCACGGGGGAAGAGCCACAGGAAACACAATATATTATTCTCTGCATGCTCTGTGTTTTTACAATGCTAGTTTATCAATTAATCACTCATAGTTATGTTAGTGCCTGTCTCCCCATTGAACTGTGGGAGTTGTGAAGGCACAGTATGTGTCTGTTTTCCCCCTGTGCTGTCCCTAGAGCCTACACTGTCTGGCACACAGTAGGCCCTCAATGATACTACTTGAATAGAGGAGCAAATGACAGAGTGACTGAGCAAATCCCTCCCATAGTCCTTGATTATCTGGGCTGGAGCAAGGCAGGCAGGCTCTAACAAGGAAAAGCTAACTACTAACTAAAAGGTGGGAGGGGGAGGCCAGAAAAGTACCCAGGCGCATTAGAAAGAGCCCCCTGTCTCTGTGCACATGCTCCCCTTGGCCAGATGCCCTTCCCGCACTCTGGTAATGTGCATCTGTTCTGGACATGCTCTGCTGAGCTGGAATGAGAGTATCACGTTCCCCACTCCAGTCAGAGCCGGTATGAATGGCTTTTTCAATAGCACTAGTGGGTGGGAAGACTGAGCAACACAACCCAGCTTGTGGCCAGTGAACCTTCAGGAGAAGCAAATTGGATAGATGAAGTCCAGATTTTGTCTACATGGCAAAAACACATAGGACATAGATATCATATGCATATGCCTACATGTATGAATGATTGAACCATGTTAGGAACCAATTAAGTTAGCTGCATAGCTGATAGAGTAAATGCAGTTCTAACACACACACACACACACACACACACACAGAGTCAGAAAAGTGGTATTTGGATTCTCTAGATGTAAGATCAGCGTGTGATGTACCCACTGTCTGCAATTTAGGAAATAATGAATATGGAATGTGAAAGAGATAAGTGCGTTAGTGGGAATGAATATCATGACAATATTTCTCTTTTAGTTAAAAAAGAAAAGCTCCTAATTTTTCTAAAGTTTTTCAGCATCAACAGTGCCCAGTAATTATGTATAAATAGATATCTCTAGTTTGGGTAGGAAAAGTTTCACCAAATTGAAGCAAAAGTTGATTTAAATTTTTTTTTTTGAATAAGGAATTCACT
>NW_007732140.1:77862-102921 GCF_000696425.1 Galeopterus variegatus
TCCTTCCCACCACTCCCCATCCTGATGCTGTAAGAGAGACACATGTTTTAACATGTGGCCAGTCTCCTGTTTAGTTCCTGGCTTCCCACACCACTATCCCAGTTACTTCCACCTTCGCTGACTGGTCAGGAATGGATCATTGAGGCTGCACCTGCTCTAACCTCCACCCATGCCACGGCAGCAGCATCTCACTGAAGTGCTGGGAAGCCAGGTATTGATCGTCAAAAACAGAAAGTGACTGGCCTCAAGTCTGAGTTACTGTTGGCAAAGTTTGCAAGACTGTTCAGTTCCAGGAATAAGAGAGATGATTACCATGAAACTTGGAAAAATTGGTTTTGGGCAAATGATATGATACATGATACATTTTCCTGGTATGGAGAATGGCATGAATAGAAGAGGGAAAAGGGGCCCGAATGGTCTTTGGTTAAGTCTCTGGAAGTCGGTGGGGTGTGTGCCCAGGGTCTAAACTCCGTGTGCAGGAGGCGGATGTTTCAGTATCTGTACCCGTTTCAGGAGTGTGAGACTGAAAACAAAACTTCTTAGAAATCATGTTTGCGATTTTATGGTGGCAGTACTTACCATGCTGTGACATTTTGTGGAAGAAGTGTTTAAAAATAGATGAATGTGAAACAGAGAAAAAAGAATTCTTAATTTTTTTTTGTCCAAAAAGAAGGATTTTTTTTTTTTGCTTTACTACCAATTTGGTTTTTATCATTATTATTAGAATTTTCTTTTAGTTTTGGCCAGCGGTATTGTGAACTCTTGAGTAAAGAGGTTTTTTTTTTTTTTAAGATTATGTAATTTCTCAGAGCAGTAATTTTATACCCATCTAGCCCATACTTGAGTTCACATGTGATATTTCCAACCAGGACACTTATGCAATTTGCCAGCTTTTTCTGGTTGGTTTTCTACAGTACGTTAGTTTGCTTGTCTAGAGTCCACCAAAATGCTATCAAATATGTGCAGCTGCTGGATGCTGTTAACTTTGGGCTCACATAGGACTCTAATTGACGTGAAGTATGATTTACATATCCTTGATGAATAAATTCTGTTTTCCACCTATTAATTCCTGTTGCTGTTGTTTTTTTCCCCCCAAGTAAAGGACTTATCTTTTACATATATTTGTATCAACCAGTCCTGCTTCATTGTATCTCCTGTTTGTTCACTATAATATGTTCAGCATGGTTTTATTCATTACTGATTCTCAAAGAACTCAACCGGGCAACGCAGACAGGCTATGTGCTAATGTTTGTGTTATTTGAAAAGAGCAAGCACAAATTTCCATCTTCTCCTGAAATATGTAGGTCATAGAGGTAATGTTAAAAAAAAGGGATCCAGATAGACAAAATATTTATAACAGCTCTTTTGTGCAGATTTGAAAAATTTCATGATAAGTTTAAGAATGTGTCGATAGTCTCATATACAGTTGATACTCATTATTTGCTTGTTCATATTTGCAAATTTGCCTACCCACTAAAATTTACTGGTAACCCCCAAATCAACACTTGCAGCACTTTTGTGGTCGTTCATGGACATGCACAGAACAGTAAGAAATTTAAGTTGCCCAGTGTGCACAGTCCCAGCTGAGGTAGAACAGGACATTGTTCTGCCTTCTTGTTTCAGCTCTCATACTGTAAGCAAGAGACCTTTTTGTGGTCTATTTAATGTATGTTTTTTGCACTTTTGCGCTTTTTGTTGGTGATTTCACCGTATAAAATGGCCCCCCAGTGTAATGCTGAAGTGCTGTTTAGTGTTCCTAAGTGCAAGGAATTGTTTTACAGAGAAAATGCATGTGTTTGAAAAGCTTCCTTTAGGCATGAGTTACGATGCTGTTGGCTTGAGTTCAATGTTAATGAATCAACAGTATACAGTCATGCGTCACTTGATGGGGATTCATTCTGAGAAATGCAGCATTAGGCAATTTCATCATTATTCGAACATCAGAGTGTACTCACACAAACCAAGACGGTGCAGCCTACTATATACCTAGGCTATGTGGTAAAGCCTACTGCTCCGACTGCTTTTGTGTACATGGTCTGTTGTTGACCAAGATAGCCTTAGGTTGCACATGACTGTATATTAAAGAAGGTGTCTTTAAATAGAAACACACACAAAACAAGGTTATATGTTGAATGACTGATGAAAATATTGTGACCAGAGGCTTGTAGGAACCTAACCCTGTATTTCTCCTAGGAGCAAAGCTTTGGTCTTTGCTAATTTAGTGGACCTTTAATAACAAGAATCAACTGTATTAACATATTAATGTATCTCATTTGCATCTAACTAGCACTATGGAAGTGCTGATTATGTTGTTATTGTGTAATCATGTACAGATACTCAATGAGTTAGAGGGGGTTATGTCCTGATAACCCCATTGCAAGTTGAAAATATCATTAAGTTGAAGTGCATTTAATACACCTAACCTTCCAAACATCATAGCTTAGCCCAGCCTACCTTAAACATTTAAGAACACTCACATTAGCCTACAGTTGACCAAAAATTATCTAACACAAAGCCTGTTTATAATAAAGTGTTGGATATCTCATGTAATTTACTGAATACTGTATTGAAAATGAAAAACAATGGTTTTATGGGTGGTAGATGGTTTCTACAGAATGCATATGCTTTCGCACCATCCTAAGTCAAAAAATCACAAGTGGGACCATTGTATGTCAGGGACTTATGTCTGTGATTATCATTAAGTCTGCAATTCTGTATGCAAATCAGACAAGTTAGGCTGCTAGTGGTCCTACCTCCTATTCGCTTGGCCTGTTGTAGACAGAACCTGATTCTGTCACCTAGGTTGTACTGCTGTCCGTGATGTTCTTCAAAGCATCCTCCTATTATTATCATTTAGTTTTGGCAGTTGGCATTGTGAGTTCCTGAGTAAAGAGTGTCTGTTAAAATGACCATTAGGGTAAAAGCCTCAAGTATGTCTTCACTGCTCAGGTTTCAGCCTCTGGTAGGCTGCGCGGTCTACAACACGAGGAAACATGTGTCCTGCCTAACTGCTAAGATCTTATTTATCCCCAAGACCTGACATAGCACCTGGCACCCAGTAGGTACCCAATTGGATGACTGCATAGAATATTAATTAAATGTACAGTGTAAAACATTCAAAATTAAAAATCTTACAAATAAGTAGTGACTAATGTTTAATGTAACAGCTGGGAAACGGTGCTCTCAGGGCAGAAGCTGTCTTAGATGTTTAGAGACTTAGTATTGGTTACAGAACCTAGAAATTAAAAATCTTACAAATAAGTAGTGACTAATGTTTAATGTAACAGCTGGGAAAGGGTGCTCTCAGGGCAGAAGCTGTCTTAGATGTTTAGAGACTTAGTATTGGTTACAGAACCTATAAAATGCACAGAAAAATTACTATATATGTCTATAAAACCACACAGATTTCTTGTGATAAATAATACATTTTATGTATTTTATTGGTTTGGCAACTGACAGCAATAACTGTAAGTAAACAACTGAGGGAAACTTTATTAGCTAGATGCAGAAAAGTGAAATATTGCCCATGGGACAGAAAAGCAAAATTCAAACGCTGGTATCCTGGCTTGCGAATTATTTGATAATTAAGGTAACTTCTATCAAGAGGGCAGTATCTTCCAGCTGTTCCCTGCAAGCTTTACCATTTACATTATGCTTTGTATTTTTGCTGAGTAATAGAGGCAATTAATTTTAAGCATTATCGTTTACTCTGCACTGGGGCATCTTGATTCTTAGGACCATTATTTTTTTTTATTCAGGCAGTTGAACAGGATATAAATGTCACTTTAATAATAGGAACTGAGAATTTAATAATATGGTATTAAACTGTAAGTATAAGTGAATAATACTAGTCCTGGTTCACTTTATTTTATACATAATTCTGGACTATTAATGGAATTTTTATTCAAAGGAGTGCTGTATTGCAAAAAATTTTTATAAGTAAAGAAGCTTTCAACAGAAACACAAAGGAGAAAAATGAAGATAAATGTTGAGATACTTATATGGATTCTTGGAGTAAAAAAAATTCTTTTTGTCTGAAATATTCAGGAACAAACCCCAGAGAGGTAAAGGTGGTTTTCGCTTGGAGCATTTTCTAGTTCTTAATGTAATTTGGTTATGTCAATCAATGTTTGAATAAATATGGAACTACTTGAGGCCATAATATATATTTTAAAAACCTAAGAATACATTTGGAAAAACCAAAAAGTATTAGCATAAAGTGAAAAATAAAATGAAACAGAAACTTCTCCAACCAAACAGATGTAGGTCAGATGTGAAGACGTCTCCTGGAGAGGAGGCCCTGGGAGCTTCGGTAGCTGTGCTGGGTGCACTCATTTCTCTACATTTTATTTTGGCACATTGATGGAAATATGTCTAGCTTATGGCCATCAAAAAACGCTATTAGCTATTTTATAGCTCAAGTCACAGAATTTTCACTGAAAGGAAGAAAAATGAGATGTTACTGATGAAGAGAGATGTTTGATCACGTAAAATGAAAAGCATATTTTTTATACCTAACTACTGTATATTTAAATATTATTCTGCTACAAATTTCTTTTTTTAATCTCTTCTTTTACTTTTCCAGTCCTTTTTACATTTTTTCCTTTCTTCTGGGCATGCCGCCTAATAACCAAGCCACTATTTAATATGCTTTCATTGAAACAAACTTTCACCCTGACCAATCTGGGATGCAAAAAGAATCAAAAGTTTTCTTTTGGCTCTTTGCATTTTGGAAATTAAATAGAAAAAAAAAAATTCAGTCTTCCTCTCCCACTGGCTCAAGCAAATAACTTTTTGTTGGAAGTTCTTTCAGCAATGAGGAATAAAGGATACTCTTAAAAATCTATTTTCCATAGACATTCCTATGTGACAGGCTGTCTCTGGAACCATGTGCTCGTGGGGCTGTGGACATGGTGACTAGCTCTTGGCAGGAAGATTTCAAGCAAGCACTCACTCTACATCCACCCAAACAAGTTCCAGAACTTTGCCTGCTCACAGGTAATGGAGTCTCTCTGCACCTGAGCCTGGCCAAGGTCAAGGAGAACGATACACACTATTTTTATTATAGGATTGTCCTTCTTAAAACATAGCCTGAGGGGCTTGTGGTTTGAATTATAGGGTGTCCCATGTGAAGTTCTGGCATCTGGTTTAACAATCATCTTTTTAAAAAAGTAGTCTATTGTGAGCTTGTGACCAAAATGATATGGTGAAATGAATATTGGTGACTTGCAGTGACTTAAGTTGCAACAGTTAAAAAATTGAGAGAAGGGAAAAATAAAATTGGACACAGGGGTAATTTCATAAAATCTGATACATAACTGGGAGGCATATCTATTGTCTGTCTACCTATAGTGGGCTGAATGCTGAGCCCTCAGAAAGGTATGTTCACACCCTGACCCCGGAACCTGCGAATGTGACCTTATCTGGAAAAACAATCTTTGCAGATGGAATCAGGTTAAGGATCTTGAGATGAGGAGACCAGACTGGATTAGGTGGGTGTGTTCTAAAGCCAGTGACAAGTGTCTTTATAAGAGACACACAGAGGAGAGACAGACAGAGAGGAGAAGGCCCTGTGATCACAGAGACTGAGATTGGAGTGATGCACCCACAAGCCAAGGAACACCTGGAGCACCAGACCCTCAAAGAGGTGAGGGACAGATTCTCTCCTGGAGCCCCTGGAGGGAGAGGGCCCTGCTGACGTCTTGATTTCTGACTTCTGGTCTCTAGAACTGGGAGAGAATAGATTTCTGTTGTTTTAAGCCACCCAGTTTATGACAATCTGTTATGGTGGCTACAGGAAATGAATTATCTATCTGTCTGTCTGTCTATCTGTCCTCTTAATATCCTCAGTGCTGTCTTCTCACTGTATCTCTGTTTTTGCCAATCTGTTCTTATTTATTTAATTATATAAATTTAATTATCTCATCTACTCTGAAAAAGGATTTACCTATTTACTGAAAAAAAGTAATAAACTGACCATTTTCTTTTTTCTTTTTTTTTTTTTGTCTTTTTTCGTGTCCGGCAACGGATCGCAACTCTCAGTGTCGCGCCCGTACCGGACCAGGACCGGCAACGGGATGGCAACCCTCGGTGCTGCGCCCGCCCCTCGCTCAGCCAGTGAGCGGGAACCGGTCTGTATGTGGGATCCGAACCCTCGGCGGGAGCGCTGTCGCGCTTCCCAAGCGGCGCACTGTAGCAGTGCGCCACCGGGCCGGCCCATAAACTGACCATTTTCAATTTGAGGCAGTATTTGATTTCTGTACTCCGCTTTATTACATATATACATAGATATCAACATATGTGCATATATATTAAAAGCAAAGTTGGGCTTGTGTCTGTGCCATCTCAGGGTGTTCGTCAATGCTGTCTGTGTTAGTTCTCAGGCTCTAAAGAGAAGGGGACTGTGTGTTGTAGATTCCCACACAGCAGCTCTGATGACAATGTCATTTATTGATCACATATCACACAGACATGCACAGATACTGCACATGTGTGCACATGCATGTACACGTCCCTTTTAGGCATAACCTTTTGACTTATAAGTAAGTCAGAATGTGTTAAGAGTAACAAAACCAGGAAGCCAAAGCCATCCAACTAAACCTGCTTTCATTCCATTATTCCTTATTTCAATCCACATCATGTCCCCCCAGCCAGCACCTGGAGGGTTTTATGTCCCACCTGGAAATAGGTGCTGCCTCACTTTAATATCCCGGCACCTGTCTCCTCCTCTCCATTGCCCCTGATGGAGTTGTCATTTCATCCTATAGTTACTTGGACCCTCCTTTCCTGCCCCCTGCTCACTCCGTCTCTTTTCTGCCTTCCCAGGCAGTTCCTCACACATAGCTCTGATCGGGTGACTGACCAGGACCCTGCTTCCACTTTGCTGCTAATTACCTCTTCTTTTTCTTCTGGAAACTGTCTCCTCCTCCCCACCCTATTGCTACACACACACATCCACCCACCCATCCATACATGCACACACCCTTACACAGACACCTATACACATACTTCCTGCATACACCCATACCCACATACACGTGCACTCACACATGCACACAGTCTGCACACACCCCTCACCCCAACACCTGCACACATATACGCCCACACATGCACATACACCTATGCACACAAGTACACACACACACAAATACATGTGCACATGTACTGCACCCATGCATGCACACACATGTACCCCCATGCACACACATGGATACACTGCCTGAACATACCCCAAACCCACAGCCCTGCATGTACACAGGTGCACACATGCTGTGCATGCACACACACACCCATGCACAGATATCCCTCATGTGTGCACATGCATGCACGTGCCCCCTCAGCACATTTCATGCAATTCTATTGGGGCCTCAATTACTTGGGCCAGCCCCTGAGGGCTTGTCTGAGACAAATGTCAGACCTAGTTGGATTCATGAGAGACCTTTTGGGAAATACCCATGGACGTGGGGGTAAAAGCTGGGACTCTGATTTTTCTGGGCACACTGGCAGAAAGGACAGTGAAAGCCTGGAACTTCCACTAGCCATTTTAGAACTACAAGGAGAAAGCTCAACCAAGCTAGATCTAATTCAGGAAAGTGAGCCAGAAGACAGGCGGAGGAGGAGGAGGGACACGATTACAAGTAACTGCGCGGTAGTAATTTCCTTTTATTCCTGAATGAATACTATCACATGGTTCCTAATTCGGGATATGGAAAAGCTTATGTCACGTGCCTGTGTGTTTGCACGTGCTATTTCTTATGCTTGGAAATCTCTTTTCTTCCCTTTTCCTGCGACGAAAGTCCCTGTCAAGGTCCCTTTCCGGGGGCCACTCTTCAGCGAGGCAGAGCCTCAGCAAGGCAATGCGTGTAACAGCAGAGGAACCCCGTGAATTTGGACGAGACAGGCCTGGGTTTGGATCTCGGCCTCAGCTCTCATGAGCTGTCACACCTTGGACAAGCGGTAAACTCACGCGTGTGGGGTGTGGGGTGTGCGGTGTGGGGCTCCCGTGGTGAACGCAGCGCGCCCCTCCCTGGCTCCGTGGCTCGGCGGTGGACCCAGAAGGGGTCAGGACGTGCCGGGGGGTGGTTCCCTCAGTCAGAGGGGGCTGGAGCCCGGCGGGGGGCCTCCAGCTGAGAAGAGCCGCCCAGCTGAGCTCAGTCTGTCGCAGGCTGTCCCGGTTTCCAGACGAGCGCGGGTACACGGAGGGACTGGGAGCGTGGTGGCAGGAGCGTGTGCAGGCGCCGCACAAGGCGGCCGCTCGATGACCACGGGCCTCCTGTCCCCTCCCACTTCCAAGCCTGTGTCACCGCACTTCGGTAACGTGCCATTGCCATCGCTGTCGTTTATTGCACATCTCTGCTCACCCCCAGGGACTGTACGACCCTGATCCACGTAGCCCCGGGGCCTCGCACGTCCCTCGCACACAGTCGCACTCATAAGTGTTCTCCGAGTGACTAGACCCGTGGACGACGATTTCATGGAACAATCGCTCCCTCCACTCTCCAGCCACAGGCTGCGCGCCGAGTGTGGGGACCAGGGAGTGTCCCGAGGGAGGCAGGAGGAGCCGAATGTGGGAAAGGGTTCAGGGGACACGGCGCGGGCTCCCGGGTCACTTCGGTCGTGCGTGTGTGGCCGCCGCGGGTGCCGCGATGTCCCCATAGCACCCCGTGTCCAGCCGCACTCGCAAGAGTCACCGCCCCCCCCCCCCCCTCTCGTTGAGAATAAAACTTATGTCCCATGGAGTGTCTCCACAAAGCTCTCTGGGGAAGGAAATACCCCGGAGAAGTGGGCACCACCCCCAGATGAGAGCCAGGAGTCTTGGATGACCTTGGGCGCCCTTGGGGTGTCCTGAAAGGGCGGCAGCTTTCACTTTCCCGCCGTGCGTGCAGTGGAACACGCTGGCTTCTGAGCTCGCTAGTGGTGACTGTCCCCGTGTCCTCAGGTTTCATCTCGGGTGAAAGACTGACCAGTTCTTATTCTTGGAGGCTGATTTCTTAAAATGCTGAATTGGGTCAATCTGTTGAGGCTCAAGTGTTCCAGAAAAGATATATGACACAGATACACAGAGCCTGAATTTAGTTCCCAGCTAAGAGCTTTCATGGATGAAAGCTCTCGACCCTGTGGGTGTCTTAACTGTCAGGTTTACATTCCGGGCAGGATGACGTTTGCAGAAGGAAAGCTGACCCTCTCCCTTCCCACACCCCTCTCTCTCGCTGTGAGCACTCCATTGACATGGAAGAGGGAGTTCTATGTAGTGTGGTCCGAGGCCTGCAGCATCCGCATCCCCAGGGAGCTTAGAACCTCAGGATCTACAGAATCAGAACGTGCACTGGACAAGATTCCCCAGGTAACTCAAATGCACGTTAAAGTTTGAGGCACACCGGTATCGTGTTTAAGACGGGTGTTTTGTGAGCAAACAATCTGCACTCAGATTCTGGACCCACATCTGGCAACTTATTAACTGTAACTGCGGCAGGGTACGCTGAAGCTCTCAGAGTCTCGGAACCCTCACTTGTGAAACGTGCACAGTAGAAGACCTACTCTACAGACACTATGGAATGGTTGGACTGTAGCCTCTCTGGGTCTATAAAGTTGTTGGTGGGATTGTCTGAGTGAATGGACGTGAAGCTCTTAGCACCCAGTGTTTGGGAATGGTAGCTATGGAGACGATAGTTACCCACCTGCGTCCTCCTCCCCAGCCCTGGGCCCTAGGACCCAGGCCAGGGTTCTTAGCAGAGGGGCTCTAAGAGCTCAGCCCTACCCTTTAGTGCTCCGACAGGGAGCATTACACAGACCTTCCAATCGACTTTGTGTTTCAGGTGCCTCGTCACGGATGTTGATAGCAATGGGTACAGCTGAGTAACAGCCTACTTTTATTATTTCAGTAAGTATTTTTATTAATGCTATTTTTCTATGCTATTAAAGGAACTCATGAGTTTTCAACTTGTAAATGCAACAAATCTTAAAATTGCAGTCTTTAAAAGCTATGGTTAGGCCCTCTGAACTAATGACCTCTGGAGCAAGGTCCTGTCCATCCTGCGCTAGGTGTGAGGCCACAGATGCCACACAGACTATACCCATGCAGGGGGCAGTAGACGTAGCAGGGCTGCATGGGGCAGAGGAGGTGTTGGGAGGCTGCTGGCCTGGCAGCAGATCGAGCCCGCGGGGCAAGGCTATGCACAGTAGGAGGCAGTTGGGGCACCTGTATCCCCCCGCATGACTATGAATCCCTTTTGATTGATTTTACAGTTTGTCATCTGCTTTAATGGGTCTCTTTGCCTTGAAGATAAATTTCCATCTTTTCTGCTAAGGTCCTCAAAGTTTTTGGCACATTCCTTGGTCTTAATGGTATACTAATTGCTTTGGCCCTGGGCGCTCGAAGCTTATCAGTGCTGATGTGTTTTCCCAGTGTGCAGTCTTAGCCTGGTCCCCTCATGCACACTCATGTCACTCAGGCTGCAGGAACTCAACAAATATATGTTTGAATGGACATTCCCATCGTCATCGTTGGTTTAACAGGGCCAATGCGAGGAAGGGAACAACGTCAAGAAATGTGAATGTGTCAAGGACTTTAATGAAGGAAGTCATGGAATGTAGGTGTAATGGACAGGGATGATGTTTTTTTTCATAATACTCCTTATGTTTGGCTTGGAAGTAAAAAATTCCAAGGCTACTGCAAGAATTGTCATTGTGGTAGCCACTCAATTATTCTTGGACAAAGCCCGCCATCCTGAATCTGGGATAACTGTTGGGGATTATGTCAGAAGAGCCCAAATGAAAACTTCCTGTGCTTCTGAACATCACACTTGGCTTTGCTTCCAGCAGCCAGACCACGTTGACACACTGCCCTGTGGTGCCACCGCTCGGTTGGTTGATGGCTGCATGCTCCGGCCAGGCCTGTGAACTGACAAGGGTTAGTCGGGGAACGATCCCCTCGCTTCCTACCAGTTCAGTCTGTCTTCCACTGGTTGTTGGTGTGTCTCTGGGCCGCTGTGAGGATGGTGTGCTGTGGAGAACTGCTCCAGTGTGTACAGTGCTCTGGGAGCCTGACACAATTTTCCAGATAGTTAAATCTATAAAAACCTTCATTTTTTCCTCAAAACTTGGGATATTTCAAGTGAAAATGCTCTCTTTGGTCAAAATTAACTGCTCCAGTGTGTACAGTGCTCTGGGAGCCTGACACAATTTTCCAGATAGTTAAATCTATAAAAGCCTTCATTTTTTCCTCAAAACTTGGGATATTTCAAGTGAAAATGCTCTCTTTGGTCAAAATTGCAATTGCCTCAGTTCTCCATTTCCCTGGTCAAATATCAAAAGAGACTTTCTGCTTCTTATACATGGGCTGAGCATCCACACTATCCAATTCACCAGACTCTCCAGAGAGTTTAACTTCTTCTTTGTGTATCCTAATAGAAGATCGCCACTGGTCTAGGTTAGAAAATAATTATCCAGATTTGGGGCTCATGGAAATGTCCAATTTTATACTTTTCTTTTTTGGAGGGGAGTCTGATTTAATTGGGGAGGATTTGGAAAAAGGGTCAGCAGAGAACAATAACAACAGTTACTAACATTTATTGAGTACATCCTATGTGTTGTGTGTGAAATAGTTTTCATTTAAACCTTTTGGCAACCTAAGGTTGACAGCATGGAAGTTTTAAGAGTTTATATTCCTTGCCCAGGGTTTTATCACAAGAAAAGGACAGAGTCTGGACTCCAACCTCCAGCCAGTGGACACTAGAGCATTTGTTATGTGTCTCCCCAACAAGTGATGATGAATGCTCATGGAAACATGAGTGTCACTGGAACATACAAGCCAATATGATGCTGAGAACAGAAACAACAGAAACGAGTGCAGGTCCTGAATGTGTATGTCTTTCCATATTGGAAAGAAAGATGGTGAGAGGCTGGCGAGTTGTCCACAGTATTTCAACCCATCAGCTGGCCTCCAGAATGCCTGCTTCTCTCGGTTTCCCCTTCTCTGTCTATTCCAGAAGAACACAAACCTCTCAAGGGCCCCTGTTGAAAATTCACAGCTTTTCACAAGTTTCAATGAAGAAGCTATGGCTTCTTTTTTGATACTCATGGGTAGCTGGGTCCTGGAGAGCTTTGAAAGCCTCTCATTTTGCCAGCGGACTGAAGAAGGGAAACTCAAGTCACTGGAGACAAAGGGGAAAATCGCGGGTTTGGCAGCAGAGGGAAAGAAATGGTGTGTGACCAGGGCTGAGGCCGTCTGCACTGGCTCCAGGTGACAGTGTGCTCCTGCTCCGAGGACTTAATTGGCTGATAGAGTGATTGCTTTGGCCAAGGGTCCAATTAATACCCAAGACTTGAGGATTGGTTTTCCAACCTCAGTTGGATGATTTTCCTGGCAAGGACAGGTTACTACTGTAAATTCCATTTGCTTCCCTAACTCTGCACCCACTTTGTAATGTAAGGATATCACTCTGTCTGGTTGATGCCAGACAAGACTCTGTGAGCAGATGGGGAATTTGGATTTTCAAAAAAAGCATAAGTGAGTGTGAGTTTTACGTAGTCACCTTGGTGCTCTATCTTGTGGAAAACATACTAAATCCCTATATAGTAGTAGGCAGGATTGCAAGGTGAAGCAGAGGGGTTAGCCTGCAGGTTTATGCTCCCTGAGAACGCTCTGATCAATAGGCTGCTGTGACAGGCTACGGATCCAGTGAAATCACCATTGAACAAGAAACCAAAGGCATTCAGCCCTTGTGCAAAGAGTGGCATAAGACGGCAGTTCAGGGGTCACAGCCCAAAGGCAGCACGGCTCACTATTGAACAATGGCAGGAGTCCAGGATTTGGATCATGGCTCTGAAATTTACTAGTGTGTGCACTTGGTTAGGGTTGCCTAGTGTAATTCACAGAGCTGGGGTGATAGCACCTCCTCACAGCTGGGCTGCAAGGATCACATTAGAGAGTGTGTGTAAGAGCACAAGGGCATTCAGTTAATGTTCGCTCCCTTCTCTTAACTGCAGGGCTGCGCGGCCGTTCAGCCTGACACTTTATGGGCTTTGGTAATAAGCTGTCGTGGAGAGCCATGTACAGTCCAGTGCTTGGCTTCCAAATAGAAGCCACCTAATAGCAAATTCCTAGGAAAACCAGCTCGCGAGCTGCAGTCACTTCCCTCCCTGTTTAGTGTCCTGCGAATGAGCCCTCTCAGTGCCTCACGTGCGTCGTGTTCCCCTTGCCCCAAAGGCACTGAGGCTGCCCGCTGGGCCACTACCCTTCACAGGGCTTGCCTTTTCTTTTTTTCTTGTTTACCAGATGGATCAAAGTCTGTTCGTTAAAACATTCTTCCTCTCTGTTTACTTTGTCCTGATTTTGAAAGTAGCAAGTCACTTTCTTTGGGCTGCTTGAAGGAGCACTAAACCAGATGTCGAGGTGACTGGGAGTTCTGGAAGACATCCTCTCTCAGTCTCTGATGAGGAACATGATGTATGAGGTAGGCCCCTGGCTGGGAGCCACTGGCCTCCGTTGCAGGACGCGCGCTCACATGCTTCCCACCCTTGTCCAGAGGGCCGCCACCTCTGCTCCTGCCTGCTAAGATTTCTCCAGGGTGCTGTTCCTGAGTCTGCTGCCGCAGGCACCTGTGGTCATCTGGGGGTACAGGGCAACACCGTGGCTGAGGCACAAGCTCCCCATTGCAGAGAATCCATGAGTGTTGGAGTCTGTCGCACGGCCCAGTCCAGGCCTGTGTCATATTGTTTTTCAAAAGAAAGAAAACTCATTCAGGACTCATTAGTTTATCCTTGGCTTCTTACTTCTTTGATCAGTGTAGACAGAGTTACTGCCGCACCCGGCCTTGGCTCAGGACAGGCGCTCCCCTGCCGAAGTGCAGACAGTCACCTCCACTCTGGGCAGCCCGTACAAGTGTAAGCTCTCAGGTCCTTGCCTCCCCTTCCCTTTGTTGGCTCATCAGGTAGAGTGAACTTCAGCTTCCAAGGGAAAAAAAGGAGCATTTTACTCTGCTTCCCAGATGTCAGTCTTCATGAATTTATTCATTTAACCAGCAGTTATTTATTGAGCATCTATTATGATGCAGGCACCGTGGAGCCCACTGAGGAGAGAAGGCTGGCCAAGAACAGTCCTGAGCTCGAGCAGCTCACCGGCTTGTGGTGGGGGAGAGACAGTCAAAGAGGCAACTGTGATATAGCTTGGAGTGCAGGGCCACCAGGGTAAGTGCTGGGCACCGCAAGAAGCTCCCTGGGAGTAGGGAAACTTTCCAAGAGGGAGCAGTGTCTCCACATAGACCTGAAGGATGAGAGGGAGCTGGTCATTTGTGGGATGGATGGGATGGTGAGATGTTCTAGACTGGTCTAGTTTCTGGTGTGGATCAGGCTCTGTCCCATTCTTCAGGAACGGTGGTCGTAGGAAGCCCTGGAATCTCCACTGTGAGACCAGAGCGATGGAGGCAGCAGAATTCCCCAGCAGACCAGGAGTCTCCAGGGGCACTGCAGGATGTCTAAGACTTTATTTTATTACCACAGCCTGGCAACTCAGATCTCATAGATGTGGAGAAGCAATTTTGTAGCCAGGGTCTCTCTTTGTGTAGGTAAGTAGGGTGTGGGTTAAGTCTACCTATTGCTTCCAGACTTTCTTGCTTTTCATCTTTATCCAATTTACAATGAATACTAGGGTGACCAACCTTCTTAATCTGCCTGGGATTGAGGGGGTTTCCCAGATGCTGGACTTGCAGTGCTGACACTGAGAAAGTTCTGGGTGAATTGAAATGAATTAGTCACCCAAGGAATGCTGACCCTATGCTAAGCACTTCTGTGTTATATGATCATATTTCCTCTTTAAAGCAATGTTTTGAGGAGGCAATACTATTTCTATTTTTAAAAAGTTGTAGCTAATAGATGAAATGTGCTTCCCAAGTCCACTTATCTAGTAAATGACAGAGGATGGATTTAAATTAGGCTGTCTGGCTTCAAGCTAACCCTAACCCTAACCCTAACCCTAACCCTAGCCAATAGATAACTAGTATATTAGTTATCTATTGCTGCACAATAAATTACTCCAAAGCTTGGTGGCTTAAACCAACAATAAATATTTATTAATTCACAGTTTCTGTGAGTCAGCAATTCAGGAGCAGTTTAGCTCTGGCTCAGGGTGTCTCATGAGGTTGAAGTCAAGATGTCATTTGGGGCTGCCGTCATCTGAAGGCTCAACTGGGGCTAGAGGATCTGCTTCCACGATGGCACACCTACATGGCTGCACATGTTTTTTATTTAGCTTTAGGAATATCCTATTAGTTACACAGGTCTAATTAGTTATGCTGCTGTATCAGGAGGGGGACTACACATGAGGGTGAATACCAGGAGGCAAGGATCATTGGCGGTAACATAGAGACTGGCTCCCATAGTCACTATGTATTTTATAATCCCACAGCTACTTCTTACACAAGGTGGAGGAGAATTGAGGAGACTCTGTAGGATGAGAAGGATTGAAAATATATATGTATGAGTATGCATGCACATGAATATTCATCATATATGTAAACAGCATTACTTGCATACTCAAATGAGTATACTTTCAAGATAACCACCATCTTGATAGGCTATATATTTATCCTAATGATGTTTCCACTGCACCCATTTTTTTAATATTAATTATGAATGATAATTTATTCCTGATTTTCTAAATGGTATGAGCAAATGTAATATATTATAATCAGAAGAAAGTTATTTTTCCAAATTTTATAATATGAACCCATGTATTATTTTTATAATCAGAAGGAAGTTATTTTTAAAAATATTTTTATGTATACATGTTAACACGTATATGATAAATACTCCTTGAAATTCTACTTACAACCTTATAGAAAAGCAGCCTGTCTGTTCAGATGTTTCAGTAGGTAAAATATATACTGTTAACTAATAGACACAATTATATTTAGAATTATATATTCCATTATATGTGCATATGTATATATACCATTTCCTGGAATGCAAACTAGGAGAAGGGTGGGGAAGGTAGGGAGTTTAGGAAACCGGAGCTGCCAACAACAAGACATTGGCTAGAAGATAAATGGGAAACACTTGGAATGAATTTAACCCACTCCTAGCACAGCGATGCTGGGTGGTCCGTGTTAATTTAAAGGGGCTGGAATGCTATAGTTGCAACTGTTCTTTCTGAACCTTCGTTACTTCATTTGTAAAATCGAGGAAGATGAGTAACACTTGTGCTTTGAATTCCCTGACCGCTGTAAAGAAACTACATGTGAAAATGCTAGGGGTTCTATACCAGAGAAAGGTGCTCGCTGCCCCTGGTCACAGCTGTTATCTCTGCAAGTGTACCGAGATCGCCCCAGGCAGGCCCCATTCCCAGAGCCGTGTCTGGCTCCTGCTTTGCAGCCCCTGTGAGCTCTTCCTTGAGCAGCATTAGCCACTAGTCCTGCTCCAGCTGTCACACACCTTGGCCACTGTGTTTTCCTAAGCTCTGCTTCCATGCGCTGCCTGGAAGCGCACAGTGCTGCAGGTGGAAACAGGCCGTGGGCAGGGCTCTTTGCTTGTGTCTGCTTGCTTGGGCCCCAGGCAGGCCCCATTCCCAGAGCCGTGTCTGGCTCCTGCTTTGCAGCCCCTGTGAGCTCTTCCTTGAGCAGCATTGGCCACTAGTCCTGCTCCAGCTGTCACACACCTCGGCCACTGTGTTTTCCTAAGCTCTGCTTCCATGCGCTGTCTGGAAGCTCACAGTGCTGCAGGTGGAAACAGGCCGTGGGCAGGGCTCTTTGCTTGTGTCTGCTTGCTTGGGCCTGGTGTCAGGTCGGGGGGCTACATGTGCAGGAGGCCTGCCACCTAGTGTTGGGTGCAGGCAGGGCTGGTGCCAGGCCACGGAGCTCCTAAGGAAGCAAGCACAAATGGCTCCGAGGACAGCAGAGGCCGTGCACATAAACCCGCAGCACTGTGCTCCCTTCCTTGCCACTCCAAGGCCAGACAGGAGAACTGAGGGTTTTTTGACAAACATTTCTTTTTCACTCTTTTTCTTCTAAAATCATGCCCAACCTGTCCAAAGAGTCTGGCAGCCATTTGTGTATTGATAAGAGGCAGTTTTATGGGGATGGCATGAGCAAATACCCTGCTAAGACCTTCAGCTCTGTGTGGACGACGTGCTGCTGCTTAATGGAGCACAGCTGGGAGCCTTCTGCTGCCTTCTGATGATGCCCAAGTTCCGTATCTCTGTACCAGACCTCTCCTCTGTGATCCAAAGAGTGGTGGCTGGTCAATGTTTAACAACAAATACTCCAAAGGAAAAAATCCCACACGCCCTCAATCGTCACACTCGCCCATTTCCATGGTGTAAATATTCTTACCATGGTCAATATCAAGCTATTGACAGGATGTCACTGAATGTAGGGGAGAGATGTGGACAATTGGCTCCTGTGACGCAGTGTCAGCCCCTGGATCCAAACGTGATGTCAAATGCGTCCTTTCCATGTCCACTTGGAGGCAAATAATCATCTCCACATCAACAGGTATGAAATGGAACTGATCTTNCAATGTTTAACAACAAATACTCCAAAGGAAAAAATCCCACACGCCCTCAATCGTCACACTCTCCCATTTCCATGGTGTAAATATTCTCACCATGGTCAATATCAGGATGTCACTGAATGTAGATTTGGGGAGAGATGTGGACAATCGGCTCCTGTGACGCAGTGTCAGCCCCTGGATCCAAACGTGATGTCAAATGCGTCCTTTCCATGTCCACTTGGAGGCAAATAATCATCTCCACATCAACAGGTATGAAATGGAACTGATCTTGGAGATGACCATCTCTCCGCCCACATTCAACCTTGTCCCCTCCAGGGTTTCCTATCTGAGTGAAGGGCACCACACTGCAATGGGTTTTGCAAGCCAGACCCCAGACACCAGTAGTAATCCTTTACATTTCCCTTTTTCTTCACCACCACATCCAAACCATCCCCAAGGTTAGTTGATTTTCCTTCCTAAATACTCACAGCCTGTCTGCTTCCCCCAGACTATGCTATCGTATAATCACCTGGATCACTGCCAAGGCTCCTAAGTGGCTTCCCTGTATCTGCTCCTGTGCACACATACTCCCACCCCATTTTCCTAGTATTGGTCAGAGTGATCTTTGAAAAATGTAAATATGATAACATCACTCCCTTGCTCGTTAAACCCTTTAATGGCTTTCCATGGTTCCTAGGATGATAATCAAAATCCTTAGGGTAACCTGAAGCAAACATGGAGGACCCTGCCTGCCTCCTTAGCCTCGTCCTGTGCTGTTCTGGCCACGTGCCTGGTGCTGCCCTGCCCCAGCCACACTGGCTGTCTTTCAGTTCCTCAAACACGCCGAGCGGTTACCATCCGGTCTTCTTTACAAATTGTTCTCTGCCTGGAATTACTTGGTCTGAACAACTCCTTCTCATTCTCAGCTAAAGTGTTTTTAGAAATGCTGTCTTAAACCCCCAATGTGAAGAAACCCCTCTATTCCTCTCTTCCATAACCACCTGTTCTTGGCTTACATCCCCAGCAGCAGTGTATGAAAGTTGCAGTTGCTTCACATCCCAGCCAACATTATTAGCAAATTTAAAAATTTTTGACACTCTAGTGGAGTGATATCTTATTGTGATTTTAGTTTCTGTTTCCGGATTACTAATCGTTGCTTCACATCCCAGCCAACATTATTAGCAAATTTAAAAATTTTTGACACTCTAGTGGAGTGGTATCTTATTGTGATTTTAGTTTCTGTTTCCGGATTACTAATCGATTTGGGCATCTAAAAATATGTTTATTGCCCATTTGAATTTTCTGTTGTATGGAATGCCTGTTCAAGTTCATTGCCTATTTTTCTACTGGGTGGTCATATTCTTGTTAATTATTAGTAGGAGCACTTTACATATTATGGATACTAGACTTTGTGGGTTATACATGTTAAAAGTATCTTCTACTCTTTGCCTTGTTCTCTCACTCTCTTCAAGATATCTTTGAATGAAAGTAAGCTTTACATTTTCAGATTATCAAACATTTTCTCTGTTTTTTTAATTGCTAGTACTTTTCATGTTTTTTAGAATATCTGCTTGTAAGGGTCTGTTGGGGCAAACTCAGGTTTCGTATGTCTGAAAAGTTTATTATTTTTTCCTCATTCTTGAAAAAATAATTTGACTAGGTATAGAGTTGTAGGATGACAGCAATTTCCTTTCAGCAAACTGAAAAAAAAAAAAATTCCAATCTCTTTTGGCTTTGATTATTGCTGATGAGAAGCCAACCTTCAAGATAGTGCCTTTCCCTTGATGGTTTTTGTCTTTTCACTCTGACTTGCATTTAAAACCTTTTCTTTGTCTTTGATGTCCTTCAGTTTTACTTATGATGTGTCTACCTTTGGACTTTTTTTATCCCACAAGGAATTGGTTTGGCTTCCAGAAGCAGAGGGTTTGAGTCTTTCAGCAAGTCTGGAAATAGCTCAATTATTATCTTTTTAAGTATGGCCTCTTCTTCACTCTCTCACTTATCTCCTACTGAACTCTAAGTGCGTGTCACGTCTTTTCATTCTATCTTCCATCTCTTTGTTTCCCTGGGCTGCATTTTAATGATTTCTTTAAGTCTATTTTCTAGTTTAGTAATCCTTTCTCTGGTTGTGCTTAATCTGCTGTTTAACATGTCTCATGAATTTTTAAACTTGAATATTATCATTTTCATTTCTAGAGGTTCTAAACTTTACAAATTTGGTTCTCTTTACAAATGTGCTTTGTCACTTTCAAAACTCTAGAAGAATGAAATATTTATTAAAACATTAAAATAACCATTATTTTTATATAATAGTTTTTTAGTAATAATATATTAAATATGAATTCAGAAATGGCCCTAAGAAAAAATTTGATTGGATAAAGAATTCTAGGTTGAGTTTTTTTTCCCCCACCTCCTTAAAGATGTCTTCTGGCATGCATACTTTCTGAAGAAAAGGCAGTGAATATTCTTGACTACAATGTGCCAAGATGTTCTTGAGGTTCATTGAGATTCTTGGATTTGTACTTTGATATTTCTAATAAAATTTAGAAATTTTTTGATCTTAAAAAACATTAAAATACTTATTTTATATTCTGTTTGATAATTGGTATCTATTAATATATTTATATAAATATATTTTACAGTCCTATATAAAATATATAGAACATAAAATCAAAATTTGGTATTTATATATATATTTGATATTTGATATATTTTATTAAGTATTTAAATATTTATATAGTTTAATTTTATGCTTATTTAATATTTTAATTTATATTTAAAATCTTTACCTGATCTATTCTGACATCTATCTGACACAGACATGTGCCATCTTATACTCTTTAAGGAAAGAGTTGATGCCCAGCTGTGGGAAGAAATGAGATTGGCAGGTAGCCTCTGGGGACCGAGTGAGGGTGTCAGGGCCTGGCTCAGGGCACCTCCGATGAACAATATTCTTATCAGTGTTCTCTGCTGCTGGGTTGGACAAGGATTTGTCAGAGCTGCATTGCAGATCACTTTCTCCTTCTGCTTAATCTTGCTTTCTCCCCCTCCCTTTCACTGTTGCTGATTCTACAAAAACATCTTGTATCCCCAGTTCTGGCCCTGTGGCTGCTTCCAGAGGACCCAATCTGCAACGTGTGTGTATACGCTGTGTGTGTGCACATGCCTGTGTGCTACGTGTGTATGTGTGTGTTGTGTGTACATGTGTGTATGTGGTGTGTTTCTATTTGTGGTGTGTGTGTATATGTATGTGTGTGCATGTGTGCATGTTTACATAGGCGTGGTGTGTATGTAGTGTGTATATGTGTGTTTGTGTGTGTGTCGTGTGCATGTATGTGTTGTGTATGTGTGTTTGTGTGTGTGTCGTGTGCATGTATGTGTTGTGTATATGTATGTGTTGTGAGTGTGTATATGTGTGTTTGTGTGTGTGTCGTGTGCATGTATGTGTTGTGTATATGTATGTGGTGTGTATGTGTGTGGGGTGTGTATGTGTGGTGTGTATATGTGTGTTTGTGTGCATGTGTGTTGTGTGCATGTATGTGTTGTGTGTATGTGTGTGGGGTGTGTGTGTATGTGGCATGTATGTGTGGTGCATGTGTGTGTATGTGGTGTTTGCATATGTGTGGTGCATGTGTATGTGTGTGTGCATGCATATTTATGTGTGTGTGGTGTGTGTATGTGTGTGTGAGTGTGTGTGTGGTGTGTTCTGCAGCTTCTTGCTCAAAGTTCCTTGTTTCCTTCTGTGTTCATGTTTCTCGAGACTTTATCTGTTGGAATTCTTTGAGACTTGTGTGAAGTTGGGCTCCTTTTGAGAGTATATGAGATTTCTTCTACTAGTTGCCTGGGGCATGACCAACTGGGGCCACTTTGAGTTAAACTGTCTGTGATTTTTCAGGACACAAAGGTGGTGTGTATGAGCTGAAAACCCGTATGAGTGCGGGTTGTAGTTACGCGTTCTCAACATGGGCATGTTCCCTACTCCCTTCCTTTTCTGAGTTGATTTCCCACTTACCCTTCTCCTTAGGCTGTAGACATTATGGGCCTCACTTTATACGGTAGTCTCTCCACCATGGGTGGGCTGAGGGCTTAATTTCCTGTCTCTCATGTCACTATGTAGCTCTCAAATGGAAACCGAAGGTCATCAGAGTTCAGTACATAGTTTCGGGTGAAGGCTGGTTTGGATCTTGCTTACTTTTCTCGGTTCCCAGGCTCAGTGTCTTACTTTGAAACTGGAAACTCATGGTTCCTACAAAGTGAGATGGACTCCTCACTTTATTACCGGCACACTGACTCATTAAAATGTTATTTTCCTTTTTTCATATTTATCCAGACTTCATTTATTTTTCTTTTCTGAAGCGGGGGCTGCGTCTTCAGGGTTTCTGGCTCACCCTACTGTTGGAGATAAGTGTCTTGAGGGAACAGATTCCACAGCACAGAGGGCTGCCCGGAGGGCCAGAGCCCCCACCGGAGAGAGTCTGTGCTGACTGGGACACCAGGAGCAAAGACGTAGTGGGAACCGCGAGTGGCCGGAGGAAGTGCGGAGCCGTTTGTGAGAGAATGTCACTGAAGAAGCCGCGAATGTACTCCAAGAAAAACAGTCGGATGTGAGTGTCCCTAAGGCCAGAGCGCACATCCAGAAAGTGAAGGCGCTGCCTCCCAGCTGGACGCGCCCTGACCCTGCTCCTCTTCCTGGAGCAGCAGCAGAGGCACGAAGCTTAGAAACAGAGAAGAGACCCCTGCCCACCCCAAGGCCACCAGGATGCAGCTGAGAGAGGGGAGATGCTTTAAACAAAGTTCCGAGTTTTGATTATTTCAAAGGAACAAACCCACTGATGGATACAAGAGGACTATTCTTGTTTATTCTTACAATTAAACGTGAGCAGATACGCCATGGTGTTTGCCCAAGCCCCCTTCCAGGGGAGGCCGAGAACGAACTCCACAGAACAGGTTGGAACGAGCAGGTGGAGAGGATAAAGATATTTCTTGGTAGAACCTCGTGAATTTCTTTTCATGGAGAGACTACCTAGGGTTCATACTAGAATGCCAAGTAGCTGGAGGGATAAAAATAGTTGGAGAAAATATGGGGCTAAGGGTAGTTTTTGCTTAAAGTAAGAGGGATTTGAGTACATTTATATGTGGTTGGAAATCAGCCTGTATGGAAGGAGAGAGTGAAGGAAAAGGCGTGAGAGGGGATAATCCTGAGAGGGAAATCCCTTTGGACACCGAAGGGGTGGCTCTAGAGCACAGGTGAAGGTGTTAGCCTTAGAGCAGGATGGGGGCTACCTGCTTCATTTCAACAGGGAGGAGGTAGGACGGGCAAGCTTGTAGCCTACATTTGTGTGTTTCGTGATAGAAATTGGAGGGGTTTCTGATCTGACCACTTATTTTCCCTCTGAAGTGGGGGCAGGGTCACTTTTTGAGAGTGAAGGGCCAGGGGATGGGGTAATGAATGGTGGAAAGTCAAGACCACAGGAAAGAACTGCTCTAAAGGGTGGAGGAACCACGAGACTAAGGGCCGGGAGGAGCATGGTAGAATCCACCCTTGACCCAAGCAAGGCTGAGAATCAGCAGGTCGCAGTGGAACTCATCTGTGCTCTTGCACGATTTCCTCCAGCAGCATAATCAGCTTGGGTGAAGGGCAGGAAGGAGACAGCTGGTCCCTGTGCAGAGCAGACACAACCTTGCTAGTGTCCAGAATTCTCATTCTCTTGCATAAAATCCTGTTCTATTCCTTCCTTCTCTTCCTACACAATTGCTCTATTTTGAGACTCATTCTTCTAGATGTATGTTGTAATTCAATGATTTAGAGTGTTGTTTTTCTCAACTACATCCCAGTTCTCTGACTTCCTTGACACATGCATAACACCTTTCTTAGGATGGGTTATTTCTAAGCATGACAAAACTGTTCCAGTAAGCATTCATTCCTGCTGATTTCATCCCCAAGGAACAGTNTCCTACACAATTGCTCTATTTTGAGACTCATTCTTCTAGATGTATGTTGTAATTCAATGATCTAGAGTGTTGTTTTTCTCAACTACATCCCAGTTCTCTGACTTCCTTGACACATGCATAACACCTTTCTTAGGATGGGTTATTTCTGAGCATGACAAAACTGTTCCAGTAAGCATTCATTCCTGCTGATTTCATCCCCAAGGAACAGTAATCTTAAAATTTGGGGAACCTCACTATAACCTTTAATATGATGACTACAGATGCAAGGAAATAAAGACTAATGTGCTTGACGCTGGTGCTGCCACAATGGTCAACAAACTTCAGTGTGTGTCAGAGTCACAGGGGTGAACTTGTGAAAACACTAACTGCTGGACCCTACTCTTAGAGTTTCCTATTCCATTGCTCTGAGACAGAGACAGAGAATTTTAATTTCTCTCATATTCCCAGGTGGTGTTGCCAGTCAGGGGACCAGACTTAGAGAACCACTGTGCTGAAACCACCCAGCTGCCAGCATGGCCCCACCTACCTGCATGGGCCCAGCCATCAAGGAGCTGGTGCAGTCTCAGCTGCCACAGCAACTGTGTGGCCCTGTCCCCACATGTGGGCCCAAACATCCAGCTTCCTGTGCAGCCCCAGCCACCCTGGCTGCCTGTGCAGCCCCCAGTCACCTGCATGGGCCCAGCCATGCATGCAGCCCCAGCCACAGACATAGCTGCCAGCATTCCCTTGAAATACTGAGTCTACCCAGAACTACTGAGTCTACTTAGAACAACTGAGTCTCCCCAGAACTACTGAAACTATGGAGTCTACCTAGAACCAAAACTAAAACACCCCACCCAATGGGTAGGATAAACAAAGCTACAGGAGGGAATGTCTCTCCTGAAAAGCCACCCCAGAGTAATAGAAGAAGCAACCACCAGATGATGAGGGATCAACATAGAGATACTAGAAATATGAAAAAAAAAAAAAAGAAAGAAATATGACCACCAAAGGAACACTATAATTCTCAAATACCAGACCTCATACAACAGGATGCTGAAGGAAAAAGACTGTGAGCCAAGAATTCTGTATCCAGCAAAACTAACTTTCAAATATGAAGGAGAAATAAAGTCTTTCCTAGACAAACAAAAGCTAAGGGAATTCATCAACACTAGACCTGTATTATAAGAAATGCTAATGGGAGTTATTTGATTTCAAAGAAGACAATGCTAAGGAGCAACAAGAAAACATCTGAAGGTGCATAATTCATTAGTAAAGTAAGTACACAGACAACCTCAGAATACTCCAGTGTGGTGAGGGTGGTGAATAAACCACTTACATCCTTAGTATGAAGACTTAAAGGACAAACCTTAATAATACACTAACATATACAACAAACATATGAGAGATAGGCAATATTAAAAGATGTAACTTGAAACAAAAAATTGCCAAAAAGTGGGAGAGGGAGGGATGATGCCAAAGTGTCAAGTTGACTTTGGTTTTTTCTTTCTTCTTAGATATCAAAGTTGAGTTGTTATTAGTCTAAAATAATTTGTTATAACTATATTATGTTTTTAGTAAGGCTCATTGTAACCATAACATAAAAATTTATGAGACATACCAAAAATACATAGTGAGAAATCA
>NW_007732140.1:103297-104548 GCF_000696425.1 Galeopterus variegatus
AAAAAGGGTCAAAAAACAACCAGAAAAAGGTAACAAAATGGCAGTAACAAGTCCTTATATATCAATAATAACCTTAAATGTAAACAGATTAAATGCCCCAATTTAAAGACACATAGTGGCTGAATGGATTATAAAACAAGAACCAATAATATGCTGCCTACAAAAAACCCACTTCGCCTATAAAGACGCACACTGTCTGAAAGTGAAGGGATGGAAAAAGATATTTCATGTAAATAGAAAACACAAAAGAGCAGGAGTAGCTATACTTAGATAAGATGGACTTCATGCCAAGGAAAGTCAAAAAAGATAAGGAAGGTCATTATGTTCAATGATAATGATAAAGAGATCAATTAAACTAGAGGATATAACAATTCTAAATATATGTGCACCCAATTCTGGAGCACCCAGTTATATAAAGCAATTATTATTAGACCAAATGGGATAAATAGACTCCAACACAATAATAGTTGGGGACTTTAACACTCCACTTTCAGCCAAGGACAGATCATCCAGACAGAAAATTAACCAGGAAACATCAGAATTAATCTCTATTCTAGGCCAATGGGACCTAACGGACATATGTATAAAACATTTCATACAACAGCTGCAGAATACACATTCTTCTCAGCAACACATGGAACCTTCTCCAGAACAGACCATATGTTAGGTCTCAAAACATGTCTAAACAAATTTTTAAAAACTGAAATCATATCAACTATCTTTTCTGACCACAATGGAATAAAACTAGAAATCAACAACAAAAGGGACACTAGAAACTGTACGAATAAATGGAAATTAAATGACATGCTCCTAAGCAATGAATGGGTCAAAGAAGAAATAAAAAAGAAAATTAAAAAATTCCTGGAGACAAATGAAAATGAAAATACAACATACCAGAACCTATGGGACACAGCAAAAGCAGTTCAAAGAGGGAATTTTATAGCAATAAATGCCTACATCACAAAAGAAGAAAGACTCCAAATAAACAACCTAACATTACACTTCAAGGAGCTGAAAAAACAAGAATAAACCAAACCCAAAATCAGTAGAAGGAGAGAGATAACAAAGATCAAAGGAGAAATGAAGAAATTAGAGATTAAAAAACCAGAAGATTAATGAAACAAAGAGTTGTTTCTTCAAAAAGATGAACAAAATTGATATACCTTTAGCTAGACTAACAGAAAAAAAACACAGAAGACTCAAATAAATAAAATCAGAAATGAAAAAGGAGACATTACAACTGATACCACA
>NW_007732140.1:104900-106231 GCF_000696425.1 Galeopterus variegatus
ATAAAATCAGAAATGAAAAAGGAGACATTACAACTGATACCACAGAAATACAAAGGATCATCAGAAACTCCTATAAACAACTATATGCAAACAAAGTGCAAAACCTAGAAGAAATGGATAATTTCCTGGACACATACAACTTACCAAGATTTAATCATGAAGAACTAGAAAACCTAAACAGACCAATAACAAGTAATGAGATTGAAGCTGTAATAAAAAGTCTCCCAACAAAGAAATGCCAGGACCAGATGGCTTCACTGCCAATTTCTACCAAACATTTAAAGAACTAATACCAATTCTTTTCAAACTCTTCCAAAAAATTGAAGAGGAGAGAACATGTCCAAACTCATCCTACATGGCCAACATTAACCTTATACTAAAACTGGAAAAAAAAAAACCAACAAAAAAAGAAAACTACAGACCAATATCCCTAATGAACACAGGTGCAAAGATCCTCAATAAAATATTAGCAAACAGAATCCAGAAACACAGTAAAAAAATCATACAGCACAATCAAGTGGGACTCATCCCAGGGATGCAAGGATGGTTCAACATATGCAAATCAATAAATGTGATACACCACATCAACAGAATAAAGGGCGAGAAAACATGATAATTTCAATAGATGCAGAAAAAGCATTTGATAAAACCCAACACCCCTTCATGATAAAAACATTCAATAAATTAGGAATAGAAGGAATGTGCCTCAACACAATAAAGGCCACATATGACAAACCCACAGCTAATATCATACAGAATGGACACACACACACAAAAGGGTGGAGGCCTCTTCTCTAAGATCTGGAACAAGACAAGGATGACCACTTTCCCCACTCTCATTCATCACAGTAATGGAAAGTTTAGCCAGCACAATAAGGCAAGAGAAAACAATACAGGGACATAAAAATTGGAAAGGAGGATGTCAAAATATCCCTATTTGCAGATGACTTGACCAGATACATAGAAAACCCTAAAGACTCCACCAAAAAAATACTAGAACTAATATGAATTCAGTACAGTGTCAGGATACAAAATCAGCACACAAAAATCAATAGCCTTCCTATACACCAATAATGAAATAGCTGAAGAAGAAATCAAGAAAACAATTCTGTTTACAATAGCTACTAAAAAAAGTGAAATACCTAGGAGTAAATTTAACCAAGGAGGTGAAAGACGTCTACAATGAAAACTATAAAACGTTAGTGAAAAAAATGGAAGGCTCAAATAAGATATCCCATGTTCTTGGGTTGGAAGAATTAACATCATCAAAATGTCCATATTACTCAATGCAATCTACACATTCAACACAATCTCTATCAAAACACCAATGA
>NW_007732140.1:107236-109068 GCF_000696425.1 Galeopterus variegatus
TGGGTGAGCGTGGTGCTGACAACACCAAGTCAAGGGTTAAGATCCCCTTACCGGTCATCTTTAAAGAAAAAAAAATGGATTAAAGACCTAAAGGTAAGACTGTGAAACTACTAGAAGAAAACATAGGGGAAACACTACATAAAATGGGAGTGGGCAGTAATTTTTGAGCAAGACTGCAAAGACAGAGGCAACTAAAGCAAAAATACATAAATGCAGCACTTTTTTGAGCAAGATCACAAAGGCACAGGCAACTAAAGGAAAAATACATAAATGGGACTGCATCAAATTGAAAAACTTCTGCACAGAAAGAGACACTATCAACAAAGTGAAGAAATATCCTACAGAATGGGAGAAAGTGTTTGCAAACTCCACATCAGACAAAAGGCTGATATCCAGGATATAGAGGGAACTCAAACAACCCAGCAGCAAACAAAGAAATAACCCAATTAAAAAAATGGACATAGGACCTGAACAGACAATTCTCAAAAGAAGACATACTAATGACCAACAAGCACATGAAAAACTCTCACAGTCACTCATCATCGGTGAAATGCAAATGAAAACCACATACTTACAGCAAACTAATTTTCGCTCACTAATTAGCCAACTCATTATCATCTGACTCCAGTTAGAATGGCTATTATCAACAAAACAGAAAATAAATGCTGGCTAAGATGTGGAGAAAAGGGAACCCTCCTATATTGTTGATGGGAATGTAAATTGGTACAGACACTGTGGAAAACAGTAGGGAGGTTCCTCAGAGAACTAAACATAGATCTATCATACGATCCAGCTATCCCACTACTGGGCATGTGACCACAGGAAATGAAATCAATATATCAAAAAGACACCTGCACTCCCAAGTTCATCGTGAACACTACTCACGATAGCCAGGAGATGGCATCAACCTAAACGCCCCTCAATGGATGAATGGATAGAAAAACTGGGATATTATATACACAATAGAATACTACTCAGCTCTTAAAAAAAATGATACCGTTTGCAGCAACATGGATGGAGCTGAAACCATCATGTTAGGTGAAGTAAGTCAGGCACAGAAAGACAAATACTGCATGAGATCACTCTGTGTGGAATCTAAAAACAAATTTTTAAAAAGTGGTTCTCATATAAGTAGAGAGTAGAATAATGGTTAACAGAGGCTGGGAGTGGGGGAGAAAGAGGTGGACTAACAGGTACAGAGCTGTGCTGTCTGCCCTCAGGGAGTCATCGTACAGGCACATGCACGGACTGAACGCACTGCACCCCACAGACGTGTACAAGTAAATGCTAAAATAAAATAAGATAAAAAATAAAGACATCGGGTAAGGAGTGGGCCTGCGACCCAGTTCTACCACTGAGACTTTGGGCTTTCTGGGATTTTTTTTCCCCCCAAATTAAAAGAGAGACACTTGGGAAAAGAAAGCATTAATAAGACTTATGCCCACTAAATGTTTGAAAGAGTCCAATTAATTTTTTATATCAATCAATGTTTAAATGTTTAGAGGAATCAAATTTGCTAAATTCACACCTTTTTATTTAATACTTATTTAATAATTTGGCTTTATATTTAATAGTTAATGAAAACAGTGTGTAAATATTTAGAGAAATGTTGAGTGTTTAAAAAATAATCAGTGGACAATAAAACAGTACAAACAACGGTATAGTTTCCTCTCCACACATAAAAGCCACTCAGGTATTGAGAAATTCGCAGCATCATACAGACTGGCCGGTTGAGGAGTCAACTAATCTCTTTCACAGAGAAAAGGGTGTGATTTATTGAGTACAGAATGTGGCGTGCTCTCTCCTTGTCGGGGGATTTTTCCCTATTGGGA
>NW_007732140.1:109656-113467 GCF_000696425.1 Galeopterus variegatus
GCAACGGGATTGCAACCCTCGGTGTCGCGCCCGCACCGCGCTCAACCAGTGAGCGGACGGGTCTCTATATGGGATTCGAACCCTCAGCGGGAGTGCCACTGCGCTCCCAAGTGCCACACTCTACTGAGTGCGCCACCAGGCCGGCCCCAAATGATAGTTTTTAAAGGTTAGTTGTAATGTAGAACCTGGAACAATATCAATGAACTTTTGGTACCCTGTTAACATTAGAATCCATTGGTGTATTTTGTACTTTGAATGGATTTTTTACCCAAGAATGATATTTGTTTGTTTGCTTGTTTATTTATAATTGTGGTGAAATACACATAACATAAAATTTACCGTTTTAACCATTTTGAAGTGTACAGTTCATTGGTGTTAAGCACATTCTCACTGTTGTGCCACCATCACTATCATCTATGTCTAGAACTTTTTCATCTTGCAAAACTGAAACTCTGTGCACATTAAACACTAACTCCCATTCCCCTGTTTCTCCAGGCCCTAGCAGCCCCCATTCTACTTTCTGTCTCTGTGAATTTGACGACTCTAGGTGCCTGCCACTCAGCATAACGTCCTCAAGGTTCATCCATTGCAGCATGTGTCAGAATTTCCTTCCTTTTTAAGGCTGAATAATATTGTATGGATGCTCCACGTTTTCTTTATCCATTTCTGTGTTAATGGACTCTTGAGCTGTTTTCACCTTTTGGTTGTTGTGAATAATGCTGCTATGCATAAGCACTAGTGTATAAATATTTGTTTGAATCCTTCCTTTTGATTCCTTTTGACATAGTTCTAACAGTGCAACTACTGGGTCATATGGTAATTCTATTTTTAATTTTTTGAGGAACTGCCATACTGTTTTCTATAATGGCTGCACCATTTTGGAATCCCACCAACAGTGCACAAGTTTCCAGTTTTTCTAAATTTTTACCAACACTAGTCATTTTCTGTTTTTGTTTTTGATAGTAACCATCCTAATGGGTGTGAATTCTTCGTAAATTATGAATATTAACCCCTTATCAGATATATGATTTGCAAATATTTTCCCCCATTCCATAGGATGCCTTTTCACTCTGTTGACAGTTTTTAATTTTGATGTAGACGAACATGTATTTCTGAATTTTACCTGTACTTTGGTGTCATATCCAGGAAGTCCTTGCCAAATCTAATGTCATAAATTTTCCCCCTTAGTTTTCTTCTAATAATTTTATGGTTTTCGTCTTATGCTTAGGTCTTTGGTGAATTTTGAGTTAATTTCAAGTATTGATAAGGGCTGGTGTGGGGGTGTATGACTGGGGAGGATTCCTTGAGGAGCTGATATTTGAGTAAAGTCCTGAATAAAATGAAGGAGTAAACCATGTAAAGAGCTGGAGGTAGAGAGTTCCAGACGAGGGAAACAATGTGCAAAGGCCCCAAGGCAGAAATGGATGTGGGTATTTGAGAAAGAGTGTGAAGACCAGTGTGGCTGCAGAGGAGAACTGAAAGAAGATGCGTCTGGAGAGGAGTAGGAGCCAGGTTATTCAGAGCTTACAGACTACGGTAGGGACTTTGGACTTTTTTTCTGAATATAATGGAGGCTATTGGAGAGTTTGAGCCTGAGAGTGGTGTGATCTGATGTATTTTCTAGGCTGCATAACAAATTACCACAAATTTAGCAGCTTAAAACAACACACGTTATTTTACAGTTTCTGTGGATCAGGAGGCTGGGCATGGCTTTCTGGGTCCTTCCTCAGGGTCTCGCATGACTGCGATCAGGGTTTCAGCTGGGCTGTGTTCTCATCTGGAGGCTCAACTGAGGAAGAATGTACTTCCAAGCTCCCTTAGGTTGTGTGCAGATTTTATTTTCTTATTCCATAGGATTCATGACAACTTGCTTCTTTAAAGTCAGCAAGGAGAGCAAGATTCTAGAGAGTCTACTAGCAAGGTGGAGTCTTACATAACAGTCACTGGAATGACATTTCATCACCTTTTCCATATTCTATTGGTTAGAAGCAAGTCACAGTTTCCATCCTTACTCAAGGGGGTAGACATGCATATGAACTCCAGGAGGTAGAGTCATGAAGGCCACTGGAAGGTCTGCCTACCACATCTATACGTATTTTAATAAGACCTCTCAAGCAAATGACAGAGAGACAAGGCTTAGTGACAAAGGTGGTTGTATTTGGAAATTAGGAAATCATTAAGAATGGCTTTTTCAACAAATATTTGAGAGTCACGGGGCTAGGTATTGGGGATTCAATGAGAAAGTAAGATTTATCATTTTTGAGGAAGCATTTTCCTGAAAGGACAAGGGACAGAAGTTAGTTTTCACTGGATGAGAGTAGATGGGAGGTGAGGATGTAGTGATGGTCATTCAGAACATTTTCGCAAAGTTTGGAGGTGAGTAGAAATAAAGAGGTGAGACAACAAGAATCTTGAGGGAGCACAGAGGCAGAGGGTGTTTACTGTATGCATTTTCTTTTTGTATTTTTTTTTTCAAGCTGAAGGGTAAGGACGGTGGAAAGACAGAGGTAGAAGTTGCAAAAGAGGAAACGTGTCAGAGGAGAAGGGAGGAGATGGAATGAGGGGCATGACAGGGATTATCTTGAAAGACATCATTAGGTTGAGGACATATTTTCAGAAACAGCAACTGCAAAGACATTAATAAGGTTTGTAAAAGAGTGGAGGGGATCAAGGGAGCATGTGCTCAAATGTGAATTTGCAAAGGAGCTACTTCTCATGGGCCATTTCCTTTGGCACAATTTGGGAAACTGAGGAAGAGAAATGGAGAAGAGAGATAATCAGGGTGATCCAGGCTGGAATTAGTACAGGCCAGGGCAGCAGAAGGTCCACGTGCAAGAGGTGAAGGAGGCTGTTGAGAATAGGGCCAGAATGGCCAGAAGTCAGTGACCTCGGCAGCGGGAAGGAGGGCGGGTGTCCTGCTCAGATGAGGTGGGATTGGGAGGGGCAGCAGAGAGTGGAGGGTTGTATTTGCAGAAGGGAGTTTACACATCAGCATCTTCAAGGTGGAGTCACATTTTGTTACGATGAATATACTAATTATCCTGATCTGATCACCACATATTGTACGCGAGAATCGATATTCAGCTCTGCACCCCACAAATATCGATTATGTTTCAATAGTAAAAAAAAGTTAACACTAGAAAAACTTTCCTAAATGAAATTTTGAGCCACACTTTATACCAGAGACCTTGGGGAGACTGACCCTGTCCCTTCAGAGGCCACTACAAGGAGACAGAGTTTCCAAAGACCTCCACCGTCTGAACTATCAGGAATTTGTAGACTGACGTTTGAAGAAAGGGTCCAAAAGCTAAAAAGACATTTGAAAAGACATTTGACATCCCAAAGTCTGAGAGATTTGGCCTGTGGGTGCCGTGGACATGCACTACCTGCAGAGCTTGTTAAAAGTGCAGATGCCCCATCCTAACTCCCAGAGGGTCTGAGTCCCTAATTCCGGTGAGACCCAATCTACGTTTTAACAAGCCCAGAGACACAGCTTTAGGAAGAGTTGGTTTAGTGAGTCAAGAAAGCTGGCTCAATGGATGTATATTCATTCAAAATTATTTGGCACCTATGGCATGCAGAAGCTGTTCTGAGTGTTTGAAGAATGACAGAGAACAAAACGAAGACCCTGCTCTGTGGAGCTCATATTCCAGTGGAGGGGGCGGATAGTAAACGTAACAAATTGGGGGATTAGATGATCAGTTTGAAGGTGATGAGGGCTATGACTAAAGAAAAATAGACGGGGTGGGGGTGGGAGAGTAGAGGAGTGTGCGGATGGGGCAGGCTGCAATGTCAAAGAGAAGAGCCTCCG
>NW_007732140.1:114751-118734 GCF_000696425.1 Galeopterus variegatus
ACCGAGGCGAGCAGGGGAAGAAGGAGGGAGCCTGTGGGAAGGTGGTTGCAGGTGACAGGGCCGGACTCAATGGCAGCAGGGCAGGTGTGAGAAGAGTTTGCTCCTGGATGTATTTTTAACATAGAGCCAACAGAATTCCCAGTTGGGTAGGATGCGGAGAATAGGAGAAAGAAAGAAGTATGGATGACTCTAAAGACGGGTCACCATNGTGGGAGAGTAGAGGAGTGTGCGGATGGGGCAGGCTGCAATGTCAAAGAGAAGAGCCTCCGGGCGGGGTTGGAAGGAAGAGGGAGCCAGGCCGGGAGGACTGGAGGAGGTGCGGTCTCGGCAGCGTGGAGAGCCGGGCAGAGCGAGAGCAGGGCCTCGAGAAGCTGCAGCGGAGCAGGGTGAGTGATGAGGGGCAGAGGCAGTGACAGGCGCGCGGGGAGGTGGGTGACGGGCTTTTGCTCATGCGGAGATAGGAAGCCATCCGAGCATGCTGAGCAGAAGAGCGAATAATCCGCAGAACATCTGGGAGTAACTTTGGCTCTTGTGCGGAGAGTAGACCGAGGCGAGCAGGGGAAGAAGGAGGGAGCCTGTGGGAAGGTGGTTGCAGGTGACAGGGCTGGACTCAATGGCAGCAGGGCAGGTGTGAGAAGAGTTTGCTCCTGGATGTATTTTTAACGTAGAGCCAACAGAATTCCCAGTTGCGTAGGATGCGGAGAATAGGAGAAAGAAAGAAGTATGGATGACTCTAAAGACGGGTCACCATCAGTCAAGATGGGAAAGGCTGCTGGTTGGGAAGGGAAGATCACGAGCTTGGTTTCAGACACACCGAGTTTGGGGTGCTTATTAGGCATCTACAGGGTCTGGGGACTAGGTTTCTGGAGTCTGGGAGAGAGATCTGGGGTGTAGATCGTGTTTACAGCTGTGAGACTGGATGAGATCTCCAGGGGGAAGGAGGTCAAGGGAGAAGGGGAGACAATTAAGGCAAGGCTCTGGGGAGCTCCAGCTTGCGAGGTCAGGGGAGGGAAGGGCCAGGGAAGCAAGAGAGAAAGAGAGAGTGTGAGTCACCAAAGCCAAGCGAGAAAAGTGGATAAAGAAGGGAGTGATTGGCAACCTCCAAAGCTGCCCATGAGTCGGGTGAGGTGAGAACTGAAAATGCGACGCTGAGCTCAGTGACCTGAAGATCAACAGTGACCTTGAAGAGAGCAGTTCCAGCAGAGTGATGGGGGACAAACCCGGCTGGAGTGGGTCCAACAGAAGACGGGAGAGAGAAAGTGGAGAGGCGATGATAGACAGCTCTTTAAGAAATCTTGCTACGAAGGAGAGCAAGGAAATGTGGTGGTAGCTGGGAATGGTGGCGGTCAACTGATTTTTTTTTACATGGGAAAAGTGCAGCATGATTGTATAATGACAATGACCCAGTTGATGGGGAAAAAANGGTTATTCAGAGCTTACAGACTACGGTAGGGACTTTGGACTTTTTTTCTGAATATAATGGAAGCTATTGGAGAGTTTGAGCCTGAGAGTGGTGTGATCTGATGTATTTTCTAGGCTGCATAACAAATTACCACAAATTTAGCAGCTTAAAACAACACATGTTATTTTACAGTTTCTGTGGATCAGGAGGCTGGGTATGGCTTTATGGGTCCTTCCTCAGGGTCTCGCATGACTGCGATCAGGGTTTCAGCTGGGCTGTGTTCTCANGTGGGGCGTGTGACTGTAGGTGTTCTCTTCTGAGTGCTTTGATTTTCTCAGGAAGGTGGAATTAAGTTTCTGGAGAGTTAGATGTAATTGAGATTGTGTTTTTGTTAAAGAAACATGACCAAGCCAGAGGAAGCAAGCGAGTTGGGGAAATGTGCAAAGAAGGGATGACAGGTGCATTTAAACTGATGGGTTCAAAGGGCATGACATGAGTGTGGACCGTGCAAAGCCTGGATCGATGGGCTGGACATTCCAATGAGATGGGGCGTTATTGCACTTGGGGAACAGAGGGACAGAGCAGGAAAGAAAGGGCAGTGGTCAGAGATAAATTTTTTTATGATATTAGAAACTGTATTTTCCTTAAGTAAGATTAATTCCTTAGGAAATAGACTTTTAGCATATGTGGCCGCAAATACTAAAAGAAAAGGGTGGTGGGGGGGCACCGTCAGGTCACATAAGAATTATTTATTTATCATCTACTTTATCCCCTGTTGGATCTGTAACATTTTCTAAGAACTAAACATAGTGCATTGACAATCAGTGCTCCCAGCGTATGGAGAAGGTGCTGGCAACAGGGACGTGTGTGTTAGTAGCAGTTCTTTGAGGGATGAGCGCTTCCTGGGTGTGGGGTTGGTTCTTCCAGCCTCTGCAGCGCCTTCCTTCCCTGTCCTTCATCCTGCATACTTACATCGTACATATACGTATTCAAAACCCCAAAACATAGGAGTTGTGACCGTGACACTTTTGAGTAAATTTGCCAAGACAATGAAAGAACCAATTTAAAATTCAACAGTGCCCTGGATATTTCAGGACACTTGGCCAATGTTCCATAAGAAAATACAATTACAGTGACAACATTCCAATTTTGTTTCCCAGTGGCACCCGGAGTACGTGGTGTTCTGGATTTGTGAACTCTGGCCCTGTGCCTCCTTGGAAATACCCACTGGGATTTCTGAACTGCCGGGGCAGGCGGCACAGGAAGCTGGCATCCCCAGCAGTGGCGAGCAGGCCACTCACTCCCCTTGTCTGCCCAGTGTCACCAGTTCCACAGATCCTTATACTGCAGGCAAAAACAATGCCATTCTTTCCCATAAAGTTTTTCTTTCTTTCCAGGCTGTTTTCTACTGAAACTTTCTATATTACTAATACGAGACCATGGAGAAAAAGTGTAGGATGTTGAGAGAAAACACATTCGTTTGCACCCTCTGGGGCAGACACAGCCGAAGGAGCCAATCCTCTCTTTGTGTTCATTTCTTTTTCAACTAGTCCTCTATTTCTCATCTGTGTCTGCCAGGCACCAGCCACCAGCCACCAGCCACGGGGAATGAATGATCTTGAATTCACCCCCACCAGCACCCTCTGCCTAAATTATTTCTCTAATCATTTTGTATTAGTAGTTTAAGCTAGATAGGCAGGGGACAAAGAGACTTAGAAAAACACTGATTAATCCTAGTGACTTCAAGTTCAGGTCTGAGTCATGCCTGCGGGCAATTGGGCTGGGCAGGGGGCTGGGACAAGGAGTGAAACGGAACTAAGAAAAAGGCTTCCCTCCAAACCAGAAGTCACATCGTTTGTCTTTCAGGTGAGATCTCGCTTCTGTTCACACAAACACAGGCCCAGCTTGTGGGCAGATCTGCCCATCCGGGGGGCAGGAAGAGGAGGGAGCAGCTGCGGCCTCCACCCTGGCACCGTCCACGCCAAGTTCTCTATGTGATGAAAGCTGACTTCTCATGCTTCCCGGCTTTCCCATAGTATTCGCCTCCTCTAACCATGAAAACCGAAGCAGGTATGCACGAGAAAAACAAAATGTGGTGTCTCGAGGGGCAAGCTTACTTTCTTGCCATGTTGTTCCCGGGGCATTTGTTGAGGCACCTGCTGAGGTCTCGTTTCGTCCCGAAGGTATTCTTGGTGCAAAAATAGTTACATTGAGGCAGACATCCTTCCCACCTATGGTAGAATATGTACCTCATCCCTTCCCTTGGCAAAACTGCAGATTTTCATCTTCCTTTAAACCGAAGTCTCCATATTCTGTCTTGTTCATTAACAGAGGCTGTTTACCTTATTTACTGAAATGATATTTATTTTTTCCAACCAATTTGAGCTTGCATTATGACGTCTTTAAGTAGAGGGGCTTACATCTTCTGCTAATTGACCTTTTTGGCCTATGCTTTGATAGCCATACTTGGGAATTGATCCAAAAATCTTTGTTGATAATACCCTAAAGACCTTATTAAATGGCAGTAAGTGTAACATCCTATAAGAGATCTGTGAAAAAGTTGCTTATGATTTCAAGGGCA
>NW_007732140.1:119669-140140 GCF_000696425.1 Galeopterus variegatus
GGCAGTAAGTGTAACATCCTATAAGAGATCTGTGAAAAAGTTGCTTATGATTTCAAGGGCAGTCTGTACTTATTAGGTGTCTGCTCTACTGGCCCTATATATAGGGTATGGCAGTAAGTGTAACATCCTATAAGAGATCTGTGAAAAAGTTGCTTATGATTTCAAGGGCAATCTGTACTTATTAGGTGTCTGCTCTACTGGCCCTATATATAGGGTGGGGGGAGAAGCACTGAGTGGAGGGGAATAGGACAGACCCAGGGCTTGGGCGTTTATCTCCAAAAATGAGTTCTACGTCCAGTAAGAGACGTGGACCAGAGTGTTCACTGCAGCATTCTCAGCAGCCACAGTGTGGGAACAACTCAAATGTCCTGCTACAGAAGAACGGACGCAAAGATTGTGGCATATTCACTCCATGCACAGCAGCGTGCAGGAACAGATGACGGCCGTGAGGGACAACCTGGATGGCAGAACATTGAGTGAAAACAGACATCTCTAAAGAGTAGAGACTCAGGATTCCATTTATACCAAGTTCAAAACCGGCAAAACTAACCTATGGTGACAGAGGTGAGAATAATGTTGACTGGGAAGGGGCACTAGGTAGGGCTCTAGGGTCTTAGAAATATCTATATTTTGATCTATGTGGAGGTTACACAGGTAGATACTACGTAAAAATTGGTTGAGCTGCGTACTTAAGATGTGTGCATTTTGCTCAATGTAAGTTAAACCTAAATTCAACAGCTTAAAAGAAAAGATTAGCAGTACAGAATTCCTGGCCTGGAGGAGCTAACAGTCCAGTAAGAGAGAAAAACGTAGAAAGGCTGGTTTCCCTGCAGTGTGCTAAATGCTGCCATGGAGGTAAGTATGAAGGGGAGAGGCAGAGACAGGCACGGGGCACGGGGAAGGAAGAGGCGAGAGGGGCCCATTGTGTGTGGCGTGGTTTATGCCACCGTCACACAGATGAAACTGCTCTGCAGAAGGTCACCAAATCCAGGGCATATTTCCCAGCATCTCTACCTTTTGACCTCCCTGTGGCATTTGATTTTGCCCATGGCTTTCGTTTTTGGAAATGCACTCTTTCTCATCTCCAGTGACATTTCCTTCCTGGTCCCCTCTCCTCAGGCCTGCCCTTCACATGTCGCTGTCCCACAAGGGCTGGCTGTGTCGTCTGTCTCTCTCATCTTTGTCTCTGGGTAGCCTCATCTGTCTGTGTCTGTGGTTTCAGTGAGCCCCCTGCCCCCCACTGCCCAAATGTTGTCGACTCCAAATTTGGAATCTGCAACCTGTATTTCCATCCTTGCCTTAAGGGTTGTGTGTGCACAGGCCAGTCAGACAGCCCCACTCGGGAGTCCTGCAGACAGCTCGGACTGTAACTGTCCTGAGGCTGAGCTCTTCACTCCTCTCCCTCCCACACGGCGCCTCCTCTTCTGCCTCCAGCAGCAAGTGGTCTCGAGGGCCGTCTTTTCTCCGAGGCTGTCAGGGGGCCCCTCCCTACCCTTTGGTCTGTCCTTGCATAGGCTGTACCGGCGCACGGTTCACTCTCGATTCAGAGCAGTGGACAAACCACAGGCAGCCGCTGCCGCACCTTCCCCGCTAGGTGAAGCCTCCTGAGCCGCTCGGGGAGGAGCCGTCCTGCTCACGCATGGCAGGAGGTGATCGGGCTCCACGTTCTCCACGCTTCTCGACAGGACTTGTAATCGCCTCGGAGTTTCCCTCTTCTTTCCCCTGGCTCTGTGTGGGCAGTGGTAGGGTGAACCCCGTGTTAGTGTGACCAAGTGACAGAAGGGTAACTGTTGACTTCAGCACACAGGGAGGAATTGAAGAGCAGCAGGTGTGACCTTGGGCACGACTGAATCCAGAGGTCTCCGGGATGGTGTCATCTAGACTCAGTCTGCCCTTCCTCTGCCCTCTCTGTCTCAGCTCTGCCTTTGCGCCCGTGGGCTTTGCTCTCGCCTCACATCGCTGTGACAGTTGGCAGTTCTGGCAGAAAGAGAAAGCTTCTGTCCTGTCTCCCCAACAAACTTCCCCAGACAGAGTCTCTTTGGCCCGACTCAGCTCATGACATCTGCCCTGTGCCCATCACGAGGCTGGGCAGGTGGAAACCTGCGCCAGCCCCACTTAGGAGCTGGGTGTCAGGCCACCCATCAGAAGGCCCGAGCCCGGGGTACAGTGGGTCCCCACAGGACAATGGAGGTGCTGTTGGCAGCAGAGGCGGGCGTTCGTGTTGGCCAGGCAAAGCAGCGCTTGCCCATCGGAAGCCTGTGTGAGGAGGAGCTGCTGACCCCTGGCTCGGGTGGTGCTCCCAGTGACAACAACAGCTGCTCCCGGTCCAGCCCGGCGTCGTGCCTGCGGTTCAGCCTCGGATTCGCTGCCTGCGTCAGCCTGTCTCTCCTGTCGACCTCACACTTCCTAGTCCACGGGTCACCGTCAGGAGAGCAGCAATTAAAGAAAGGGAGCCTTTCAGCCCGTGCTTTCAATCCGCCCTCTGTCTTTACCTGCCACGCCCCGTCCCATGTCGTGGGAATGAGGAAGCGCGGTGCGGCTGCCGGTTCTGGCCAGTCTGGGTGAATCACCTGTAAGTCACGCAGAACCGGGCTCTGCAGGGGTCAGGTTTCCAGGAACCGCAGCTCACAAGGATTTGGCCCAGGGCTCCGGCCCTGTGCCCCTGCCCCTCACCCTTGCTCAAACCATTAATCGAAGGGATGTTTGTAGAAAAGAAAGAGCTGCTGTCCTAAACCCAAAACCAAGACAAATTGTGGACAGTGGACAGCCCTGGAGTGGCCGGGGTGACCCTGGTGGTGGTGCCCAGGGCTACTGAAGACCATCTGTGCTCCCAGCCCTGGCTGTGCCTCCACATTAACCTACCCGCTCACATGTTCACCGCCCTTCTGGGCCTCGGGTTTTTTTATCAGTAGAGTGAGAAGCTGGGACACAAACACTGCTTTTGGTTCAAAAAGTTTCCACGATTCTGAGATATTACATTTAGGGAGAAAACCCTACCAACAAAAGAAAAAAATTACAAACTCTACATTCTGGGGGTAAATTTGATAAAAATCACCGTAAATCATTTAAACCACCCAGTAATTTACGAGTAATGCCTTTCCTGGTGAGGGATGGAAGGCGTGCTTTCTCTTGCTCCTGCTGACTCAGTCTGTGCT
Organism: Galeopterus variegatus; assembly: GCF_000696425.1. Classification (NCBI taxonomy): domain Eukaryota; kingdom Metazoa; phylum Chordata; class Mammalia; order Dermoptera; family Cynocephalidae; genus Galeopterus; species Galeopterus variegatus. The sequence goes on from NW_007732140.1 coordinate 122,825, forward strand.
GTTCTCTAAAATAAAAATCAACTTCATCTAAAGCTGCTGAAAGTTTTATGTCATCTTAGCACACACTACACCTAAACTCAGCAGGACATTGTTTCCTTGTTAGGGGATACAAAGCAGAGAGTTCCAAAGAATAGCTCAGTTGTCCAGCGTCCACTTAATGGATTAGCAAAGTTAACAAATGATATCTTATTGCTGGCTCCTTTTGCTGAAATGTGAAACTTCCAAGGCGTAGAAACTGTTCCCATTTGGTGACCTTCCTCCTTTCAGGGAATGAACATATTTGCTTCTCTCGGCCTAGGCTTTTTCCCTCCCCACAGAATAACCCAAAACATCTGGAGATACTGTGGGGTCTCTCTCAAGAAGATCACACATTCTTTTCGGCTTTTACTTTTCTGGGAGATGAATCTTGACAACTGGAAATTGGAAGCTGGTGTGATGGCCACATGGAAGCGCCGGCCACACCATCCCCAGGGAAGTCCCTGTGCTCCTTGTCAACGTCGTCTCTCCCCTTCCCACTTCTCTCCCTGTGTGGTCTCATCTTTTTCTTCATTCTTTCCTTGAAACGTTTCACCGAACCTTGAGAACGTAAGGCACAAAGACTCCTCCCCTCCCCTCCTCCCTTCTGCAACACAGGAGGAGCCACCTGGACTAGGAATTCAGCATTACCAACTCCAGCACATCTCCTCTGGGTTTGGCCGAGGGCAGGGCTGCTGGTTAATGGGACATTTTTACCTTACCACTAGATACACCCAAAGGCCATCAAGCCCTTGCCTGTGCATAGGTGTAAGTTACAGCTGGTGACCTTGAAGGCAGATGGAACTGGTTCCCCTGCCCCTTCCCTAATTAGAGACTTGCAAAGTTGGTGTGTCATTTCTAATCACCCATTTATTTCCCCTTCATACTGATCTTCCTCTATTCAATGAAAGGGACCTGGGTAAGTGTTTACTATGTGACAGGTGGGGGCTCTAGGACCATTGTACAGATGAGATAAAAGGAAAGAGGCCCATTGCAGGGTGCCCACAGAAAGGAGGTGGGTCACTTCCCAGGTTGCCTTGAACATCTTTGATTCTCTCCTCTTCAGCTCCCAGTTAAAAGATGTTAGGTAGGTTCTCGAAGGCCAACTTTTGCTAATGTTTGGTTAGAGGGAAAAAGCATGAATAAAACCTTGTTTTGAGTGCTGATGGGTCACAAGGATTCCAATTGCTGTGAAGAGCTGGGGGCTCTGGAGGAAAAGTCCGTGAGTCACAGGACATTGCAAGGTTGAAATATTTTGGGAAAAGACACAGTATTTTTCCTTGGGATATAGACGGTGGAGAGAGAGTGTGTGTGTGTGTGTGTTTGGTAGAAAATAGGGTGATGGCGGAAGAAAGAAGGTAGTAACCGGGGTGGAGAAAGGTCTAGGGAGCCTTCCTTGTCTGCTTTGGCTGGTGTTGCTACAGGTGGAATGTGAACCAGGCACTGTGTACACAGCTCATATTTCCATGTTCTAAGAAAAACAGAGAAAGCTAGGCACAAGCCATAACTGAGCTCCCTTCTTCCTAGTTTCAAACCACGTCTTTAAAATGAACCGTTCGTTCTTGGAGGAAGCTGTTTTCCACTGGACCTGGTGGAACTGCAGCAGAGCGTGGACCCCCAGCTGAGAAAACAAACCCGAGAAAGAGAAAGTGTGCTCAGGTTAGCAGGCCCTGGGCAGGAAAGCCTCCTCCCCTCCTCCCCCGGGGCCGGTGCAGTGGCTTTGGCAGTGGAGTCGTGAGGTGGGGCTGGGGCCTGGGGACCTCGGAGCCGCACCGAGCATGAAGAGATTTACAGTCTCTGCTTCTGACTTATGTTTAATGAAAACCAGAGGTAAAAAAAAAAAAAAAGAAGGCAGCGAATAACACCATGACAGGAAATAAAAGGGAAGAAGGGGAAAAAAGGTAGCACTTTGCATAAGGAGCGGGCACTGCGGGTGCAGCAGCCACTTGCAGCCCGGGAGGGCGCGGCTGCCCGTCGGGGCCCGGGTCACGAATCCATCGAGGATGGTTCGGTGAGACTCTAAGTGGACCTTGCCAAGATTTTTTCTCTTTTGCTTGGAAATCTTTGTGTATTGTAAGGAACAACGCATGCATTTGTCCTGGTTTGTTTTGTATTTCTCTGGAACTAATTGATTTAAAAACCACCTGATGCTGAAAAATCCTTTACGGACTGTGCGCGTGGATGTGTCTGAAAGAGAAAATAAGCATAGCAATTTGAGCTAAACTGACATCTCAAGCTCTTATCTGTAGTTTCCGAGGGGGCGTTTTTTTCTGTGCAACCATGAGCCTTCCTAGTGACAGAAGTCTCATTAGATGGGCAATTCCCTGAACTGAAGAGTAAATCCTGTTTCTGGAGCAGCACACATTGCGTCTCCTGTTTCCACATTCATACCTGAACTCTGACTCATAAGCTAAATTCAGGTGGAAGATATCAGATGCTTATAAAAATATTCAAAAGTCATGCCAAACCTTTAAGGGGAAAGGTCTAGATGTTTCATTAAACATTTATCACTTTTTTGGGGGGGGAGAAAAAACTTTATTTTCCTCTCTTGGGGAATTACCCAGAAGCAATAAAATGCTGTTTTATAACTGAATATCCCAGTTTACGTCTCGTGGAATGAAGCAAAATAAATACAAACTTTAAAAATATGGTCACGGCCCATATATTTTAAAAAGTGTTGTCACCACGGACCAACGCTGCTCAAATACGTTTCTTTCATGTTTAACCATATGGGGTAGTTAGATTTTCCTCCCAATATCAGTCTTGTTTCTCTAAGAACAGTCTGGTTTCTGCTGTAGTGTTTCTTTTTTTAAAAGGAGAGGCAACGGAATCTTATGTCTTATTTAAAAAGTAAAATGTTACCAAAATCTGAGAATAATGCCTAGGAATGAGCCCCTTCTTCCCTTCCACTTGCCTCTTCAACTTTTTCTTTCGTGGCATTACATTTGCTTTTTGCAAGTTTTCCTTTCCCTTGGAGTTTATACACAATTTCTCGGAGCAAATTACCCTAGTTTGCCTTCTCCCTACGTACTGAACTATTATGAAGGAAATGGTGTGATCTGAGCTCTGGGATTTGCATCAGAATGATCCAGCGGGTGAGGTGGTGGAGGGTCCAGGTGAGGGTGCAGGTGAAACCAGCCTGGTCGAGAGCTTATTGTTATGGAAGCTGCATGCTGGCACGTAGTGGTTTATTGTATTATTCTGTTTTAATACATGCTTGAAATTTTACATAAATAAAGTTTTTCTCAATTCTCTCCAGGATTCACTTTTTTGCTTTTTCTGGACTATGGTTTGTTGATCTGTAATTCTTTCCTCCAGACCCCAGATTTTTTGTTCTGGAAAGGGTGCCATTTTGCCCAGTTCGCTTTCCCTGACAATGGGATTTCTGGAGCTTTTCCCTAAGATATCTCAGCACCGTGAGACAATGTTGATCATGCTGTGCATCTGTGTGTTGCTCTTCCAGCTTCTGTCAGGGCAAGTGTAGCAGATGTGGGCCCCACCGGGAGCCCAGGCCAAAGTCAGTGCGGCTGGGCTGAAGGCTGCCCCCTTCCAGGTCTGTCCTTGCCTCCTTGTTTTCCCTCTCCCTTCCCTTTCTTCCCCTTCAATGTTTCCTCTTCCCGTCCTTTTTCTTTTCTTCTTTCTCTCATTGCCAACTCAACTCTCTGTCCTATATCGTGTGTGGGAAAGCTGTCCTGTAGCTATTTCTCAAATTCAAACTCCTCTGGAGCAGGTGGGCCATAGTGCTCAGCCACTGTAGGGTAACCATCTGCTTTGGTCTAAAGAAGTCTACTTAGACATCTTACACCTTTAAATATGTGTCCAGACATAGCCCCTGTTTGCATGGGGCAGAGGAGCTCCAAGGGAAAGAACTTGAACTCTTTCTACAATTAGGGAATAAATATATTCAGGCAAAGCTAATGGGATGTGTGTGGGAGGGGATTACAACTGCAGTCAGGATGCAGAGATGGACTTTAACTTCTGAAAGTCTTTCCACTCCACCAGGCCCCTTAGAACGTAGTAAAACTTGCATCTATTCCCTCTACATAAAGCTAAGACACATAACCGATAGCATAGATAAATGGTATCAGAATTCCAAAGCACTCCAATAGACAAGAATGACAAACTAGAGCCAATAAGGTAAAAAATAATAGAACAGTTCTAAATATGTGCATTTGGGTGAAAATATTTGGTACATGCAGTCATGTGATAAAACCTGACATTATTCACATGCAAAAGACCTGAGATTTCCAAAAATTCAGTCTCAGCCAATAATAAAATGCAATTACTGAAAAAACAAACACTTTCAACTGCGTTAATAGATTTATAATATTCAGATTGAGGGAGGTAATAGTCCCATATGATGGGCACCACACTTTAACAAATTTAAGAAAATCCAGAGGCAAGTGAATGAGATAAAGGGGAATCTGGAAATGGTAAATTATAAGAAATTATTCAAGGAAACAAATCAGGAAAAGATGGAGCCTTCCTCAGAGGGCAGAGTGGAGGTGGGTCTGCAGAAGCTGCAGGGACTTCCTCCCTTTCTCTCTCCCTGAATGGAGCTTTGGAGCCAGGGGAGAAGGCGTGGAGCTGCTGTTCCAGGACTCTGAAGAGTAAGTGGTGCAAGGTGGATGGGAGAAGACCAGAACTCAAAGTGCCACTGACCTGGCAGTGAGTTTACGCTTTTTCCTTCGGTTCTCTCACCACGTGGTCCGGAATGTGTGTGCAGCTGCAGAAGTTCCACCTGCTCAAAAGGATGATGAGATGCAGGCCCCAGGGGACTGGAAGGTCCTCACAAGAGCACAGAGAGAGAGGAGTTTGAGGAAGCAGCCTTGAAAGCTGTTCACGAAATCCTGGGCTCACCCTGCACTGCACAAAATTGAACCTGATTCCATTCAGTATACAGAGAACTTTGAGAACTGAAATGACAGACAGACCACCATCTAGGTCCCAGACTAGTCACTGCATAGCACACATGCAGGACAGATCCAAGCAACATTGCAAATGCCTTGAAAATTGATCTGACCTGGAAGCCACAGACCAGAGATGGTGGGTTGGAACTTAAGCTTGAATATACCCAGGTTTTGATGGTCTCCTGTAATAAAAATATCAACATTTTTCACAGGATTTAAACAAGACCCAGAGTTTCATAACATAAATTGTCAAAGTGTCTAGGACACAACCCAAAATTTCTTGGCATAGTAAGAATTAAAAAATCTCAACTCAAATGGCAAAAGGCAATCAACAGACACTAATGAAACAACACAGATGTTGGAATTATATGGCAAAGATATTAGAGAAACTATCACTAAAATGTTCCAAAAAGCAATTGTGGATACACTTGAAACAAATGGAAAGACAGAACTGAAAAACACAATAACTGAAAGAAAAAACTCACTGGATGGGGCTTATTACCTTTGTTTTTAATATAATTTATATAATTGTAAGTTTATATCATTTATTTTTTAACAATGGCTATTTTACTAAACCTGTTTGCAAATTCCTGAAAAATAACCTCCGCAAACTGGTATAAGCTAGCTCTACAACACAACTGACGTCTGCATGAGCCGTCCGCTGCCGAGAGCAGGAAAACGCCCACACTGTAGAATTTCTTAGAGAATTTAATATAGAAATAGAGGCTGTGAAGCACCAAGTGAGATGCATACTTGTTTGTAAACACAGGTAGCTCATCTCTTAGTACAAAGCAAACCCTTGTATTATTATTATTATTGTTGTTGTTGTTGTTGTTGTTATTTTATAGACAGTGGCCAAGTTTAAAGTTCGACTTACCAGTGAATTTTATGGAAAGGCTATATTTTCTTTCTTAGTTAGTTGAAAGGAGCTTCCCAAATTGCTTTTTTCCAGATTTCTTATAATACTTCCACTTACGCCCTCAAAATTGTCTCTCACGATATCCATACTCTTGGCAGTTATTAAATCACGGAGAAGATGGAGACCGTCTGGTAAGTTCGGCCAGGCCATCCTGTGGGAGAACATCAGACATCAGCTCCCATTTTGGTGTCATGTGTGTGTGATTTGTCCTCCCATCTCCACCTGCGCTAACCTTCCTCCCACTCCTGGACTGCTGGAGCCCCAGCCCCTCATTAGCAAGAGTGCAGCTGCCAAATAGTGAGAGATGGTGTGATCCTTCCTCATCCTCGGACGGATGATAGATCATAGATGCACGATCATCAGTGCCCCTGGATCTCATTGGGGAAACTCTACTTTTTATTACTTTAGAATATGTTTATGTCAATGAAAATCATCCCTGCACTACAGGAATTTGGCTCAATAGCTAATTTCTCTTAATTTACACGCAGCTGTTTTACCTGTGTTGACAATTTTTCTGAAGAGAAATGTTGCCCCTTGTGGAGTTAAAGCCTTTTTCAACTTTGCCAGCATTTCAGAAATAAATGGTGTGCTAGTGCAAAGTTGCTTTTCAGTGAACCACGGGCTTGCCAAAGCTGCGAGTACTCCCACTACATCATGGATGCTAAAGGGAACTTTTAAAGCAAGTGGTGGCTGAGGTTCAAGACCAGCTGGAGAGAAAAACAAATGCAGCCGGCGACGGGTTTGGAAACTGCAACCATGCCCATCCCCATCTGGGAACCAATATTTTAACTTGAAATGGTTGCAATACTTAATTAAATTCAAAGCAGAGGCTGACCACTGCAAGACACCGTCTCACTATTCCTTTCTGGGCACTTTGAAGTTGTAATTTAAACGTTAGCCAATTGGTTTTAAGGTAGATTTGTTAACATACTTGTAGATGGCCAAAGTGGGGCCATCGGTCTGTGTGCTCGAAAAATGGAAACGTTCTGCACACACGCACAGTGCAACTGAGCTGTGGCTCGTAGTCACCGCCACTCAGTGTCACGCCGCCTTTCTATAGGTAGCAGTCACTTTCTTTCTTTAGACATTCTAGGTGTCTTGGATTATGTAGATTTATTGACTTTTTGACTACTTCTGAAATTTGTGGTTTCTTTAGCAGGATGAATAAATTCAAGTTGCGTGTTATTCATCTTTGAATCTTTAATTCTGAACATACGGTTTGTGTGGCAGCTGAGTCCGTCAGAGAACACATGAGTGACAGTAAACAAATGGTCAGGCATGTCAGTGCACACACGCAGGGCCGCGCACACCCAGCGCTGCACGCCACAGGCCAGCACTTTCTTTCAGTCAGCAGTAGACTCTCAGCTCTTAGAGAACAGCTAATATTTTCAGGGAAAAAACATCAGCTCAGAACTGAAGATTTTTCTTTCCCCACCCATGCCCAGAAAGTGATTTTGGATTTATCCTAATTTAGGCCCATTCTTTTGGCTCTCCTCAAGAAAGGTGGAGCAAACCTCTTTCCACGTGGGAATTTAGGAGCTGTTATCTTCCTCTACATTTTAAAATCCTCAAAATCAACCAGAGTAATAGTTCCCCTAAGGAGTAAAAGTCGATTTTGGGGTGTGTGTGTATGTGTGTGTGAGAAAAATCTTCCTCTGTTTATGTATAAGTCATAGCAAGACATACAAAGGATTTTCAAACAGTTCATGGAGAGATTTGTGTTATCTTTTAATTCTATTTTTCCATGAACTTTTTTGAAGTACCCTTGTACATATAATACAAAAACACTATATCTGTGGTTTTAAAATTTTATAGGGGATTGATGAGGAAATAATGTCTGAAAAAGCCTCCTGGGGGGTATGATGATGAATAAAAGGTTGAGAAACATGGTTCTAAATCGCTGCATTTTTGATGACTTGCTATTTGTAACACTAATCATAATTTCAAAATCTATGACTCCATTTAGTCATAAAGAGATCCTCTAGGTTGGACAGGGTAGAAATAATAGGTATATCAACTATTTTAATTATTTGCTGATCTTAACAGACCAAATATAACTATTTTATTCCAACTAGCTTCAGTGTTGCTGATAATTTACAAATTTATATCACACCTCTGTTCACATTGCTATACTACCTGTGTAAATAAAGTGTGCTCCCACTCCCATGAATGAACCCAATATAGTCTACTTTAGAAAGAAAAAATGGCAAGTCCTAGGCCATTTACTTCAGGCAAATGTGGCCCAACACTATGATAGACATTTAATTTGTAATCAGTTAAAAATTAAATTATCTTTATTATAAAAACATCATGCTGAAGTAGATAATTAAAACTTCTTGGATAGATTCTATTGCTGCTGTTCTTGTTAAGAGCTAAGAAAAATCTTCCCTCTCCTGTAGAAAGAATTATATCCTCTTTTTATCTGTGATATCAGCATTTGTCCCAAAGCAGGTCTGTTTTCTGAAAAGGACTGTCCAGGCTAGGCAGAAGAAAAACAGAAAATTCTATTTAAAAAACCCCATAAATCTGAGCTGTGTATTTAAAACAAAGAAACTAGCACTTTCCAAAGTAAATGAAAAAGAGTTTATCTTGTTTTTCTCAGAAAAGGAAGGTTTGAAGCTAACCCATTTATGATTTCAAAGTCATGAACAGATTGGTGAGATAGTGATAGATCCAGTGCATATTTTATAGTAGCATGGAATTTAAAAAATAGGAACTCCTACAATATTATTTCATCCAAAGCTTAATAAACACAGAGAGTAAGCTCACTGGAGTTGATGATTTAATCAAATTCTGAAGCTCCAGAGGCACCTAACATTGTGAGGAAAAGGTTGAAAACGGCATTAATCTGCTCAGTGTTTTAAACACACTCCTCCTTCCTGATTAACATGAAGATAAACCAAGGAAGGCCAACTTTGCATTTTTCTTTTGGGTCAAAGGAAGTCACTGAGATACAATTTCATGTCCTACTTTGAAAATTTGGGACTCGGTGTTATCATGATTTAGGCTATATTTTTGATGGATTATAGTGGGAAAGAAAAGTTGCTACAATGCTCAGACCATTTAATTCCTCACAAAAGTAACGTGATAGTTTCTCATGCCTCAAATGAAGTCCACACTGGGGACAGGCAGCCTTCTGAGCCCAAAGCTGGGCCCGAGGTGCTGGCTTTTAAGATGTCCGTAGCATTCAGTGTACAGGTAGGTAGAACAGACGCGGTTAACACTGTTAACAAATCAGACTGTGTCTGAAAGGGCATAAAAAAGTAGGAAAAGATTCTAGACAAAGGTCAGGGGAAATAAACTTCACAATCTTCTACGTTATCCTAGAGTCATTCGATAGGGTTGCAGACTTTGGCCAAAACTTTCAAACTTAAGCTGGGCCCGAGGTGCTGGCTTTTAAGATGTCCGTAGCATTCAGTGTACAGGTAGGTAGAGCAGACGCGGTTAACACTGTTAACAAATCAGACTGTGTCTGAAAGGGCATAAAAAAGTAGGAAAAGATTCTAGAGAAAGGTCAGGGGAAATAAACTTCACAATCTTCTACGTTATCCTAGAGTCATTCGATAGGGTTGCAGACTTTGGCCAAAACTTTCAAACTCGACTCAGTTTCTATTTAGGCCAGATAAGAATTGCTTCTGTACTATCTTTTTCTTTCAGATGATGATTAATCCAGAAGGGTTTTGCAAACGACTTAATATCTTTTAGACTTGCGTCTTTGTCAATAGGTGGGGATACCAATACCTACTTTCATACACAAAAACATGTAGAAAGCGATTGGCATACAGTAGGTGCTCATTAAGTAGTAATTCTATATCAGGGCTCAACTGAAACCAAAGGTTGCCATGTGGAGAGAGAACTGAGACCACCTATGTCAACATGAACTAATTGTTTTGTTCCAGGGAAACTTTGCCCAGGAAAGATAAGGTTGCAAATCAAAAGTTAATTTCATTGTTTGCTTTAGGAAATTCCTACAATCAATTTATTGGAGAAAATAGTTTGCTCACCTGGGCAAACAGCTTGCTGGTTAAAACAACAGTTTACTTACCAACACTCACTTCGAGACAGTCATTTTCTGTGTCCACCAATCCTAGATGCCCAGTCCCTGTCCTTCCTTGCCTTGAAAGACCTGCCTTATGCGACCTGAGCCCAGAGCCCAAAGCCCTGTAAATGTTCCGCTCTGACTTGGCTGCTCTGAGACTCTGCTAAGATTCTGTCCAGGCGGTATTCTCTCTTACTGCAGTGAGCTCAAATAAACTTAATTTTGCTTAATTAACAATTAATTGACCAGTGGTGTTTCGGGGAGTCAATAACCATCATTGTGTACTGGATTTTGATCTCTTTAATTGGCTTCCTTTGTGCTGTTGCGTAGCGGCAGTGCAGTAGGCTTTCCTCTGCCCAGTCCTTGGGCTGCTCTCTGGTATTGAGTTGGGTTTCTTTTTTTTAAAGGAAAATATGCAATTTTTTTATTAACAATTTTTTTTTTGCAGCCAGAGTAAAATTTCATTTTTCTTTTATTTTTAAGAGGGTTTTTCTTGTACTCATTTTTAAAATGTATTTTTATTTTTAATTAACAAATTATAATTGTATATATTTATAGGGTACAACACGATGCTATGATATATGTACACAACATAGAATGATTAAATCAAGCCAATTAATGTATTCATCCTGAACATGCTTTTTTTTTTTTTTATGGTGAGAACACTTGAAATTGACTCAGCAATTTTGAAACATATAATTACATTATTATTGATTATAGTCATTGTGCTATGCAGCAGATCTCAAAAGCTTATTTCTCCTGTCTAACTGAGATTTTGTACCCTTTGACGAACATCTCCCCAATCCCCCCATCCCCTGCCCCACGCCCCTGGTAACCACCCTTCTACTCTCTAGTTCTATGAGTTTGACTGTTTTAGATTCCACATATAAGTGAGATCATGCAGTATTTGTCTCTCTGTGCCTGGCTTATTTTACTTAGCATAATGTCCCCCAGGTTCATCCATGTTGTCACAAATGACATGATTTCCTTCCTTTTTAAGGCTATATATTATTCCATTGTGTATATAGACCACATTTCTTTATCCATGGATAAAGATGGATACTTAGGTTGCTTCCATAGCTTGGCTATTGTGAATAATTCTGCAGTGAACATGGGTGAAGACATCCCATCAACATACTTACTTCAGATTTGTCCCTGGGGCCCTGAGATGGGGGACTGAGAGCCTTATCCCTGTTCCCCCTAAGCCCCCCAACAACATCTTAGAGTGTACTTATTAGACATGAGTGTTTCTATGGGTTGTGTGACTTATCTGCTCAAGTCCTTCAGCACGTTTCTGCCTGGAGTTTTCTAATTCATTTTTAAGAGTTCTTTTTTCATTAAGGATGTTAATCTTTGTGTTAAAGTTGTTCCTTATCACTTGACGTTATTATTATTTTTTTTTTTTAAGAAGCCTAGGTAGAAGTTTTGAGGTACGAATAGATATGATTGATTATTTTGTTTTGGGTTTCACATGTTAAGATAGCATCAAGAAACTTGCTTTATAAAAAGTTTATAAGACAAAATTAGTAATTTAATAGTTCTACAGGTGTGCAGTCGAGCTAGGCATCATAATTAAAAATAATTTACTGTGTATTATCAAATGGCTGGAAGAGAAGAGATTTAAATGTTCTCATCACAAAGAAATGATACATTTTTATGATGATAAATTTGCTAACTACCCTGATTTGATCACTACACATTGTAAACATGTACTGAAATATAACTGTGCACCACAAATATGTATAATCAATATGTCTCAGTAAACATTTTAAATATTAAAAAAAGAAAATATAAAAACAAACAAAAAACATACTTCAAATTCTTTATGCACATACCCGGAAGTGAGACTGCTGGATCACATGGTACATCTATTTTTAGTTTTTTGAGGAACCTCCGTGCAGTTTTCCATAACAGCTGCACTGATTTACATTCGCACCTACAGTGTGCAAGGGTTTTCTTTTCTCTGCATCCTCGCCACTTACCTTGGGTTTCTAAGGGAGCGGTGGCAGCCAGCAGCTGGAGAGTGTGATGCGTTTTAGGTCTCCTGTGCTTGCATCTCCTTGTCTGAAGTCTATGAACACCCTCAGTGCCTCACTTCCCTGTCTGCTGGGGACAGCCTTGTTTGTTATCCCTTTCCAGTGTAGGAGCCCCTACTGTTAAGCATTCCACAGCACCTGCTTGGTTGTTCCTTCAAAAAAACCAGGCACAGATGCGACGTAAGGGATCACGCTGGGGCAGGCCGTTCCCGCTCAGGCCCAGGTTTCTCCCTGGGTTTGGCAGAAGAGCCGCTGAGTCTTTGACTCTCATTTGGTGTGAGTTGTGCTGAATCCTGTTGTTAGCTGTTAGCTTGGCTTCACAAAGACATTATTCCCTGAACTGAGTTTTCCATCAAACAGAGTATTTAATCAGCCAAATTATCTCCATTTGGCTTTTGGCAGCAGCATACTCTCTAGGTTAGGAGAGGAAAGAAAACCTGTCTTCTATCTTCTAAAAGATGTAGAGCAGGCATGTTTCTAAATGTATATAAATTCAAAGGCTTTTCTTTATATCTTCATGCAACATAGGCAAGTTGGACTTTAAATTTGTAATTCTGTAGAGACTGTATAGTACAATCATTCTCAATTTGTGTGTGTCTCTGGTGTCCAGGGGTTAGGGTTGACATATTTAGCAAATAGAATTACAGGAAGCATATTTAAGTTTGAATTTCAGATAAAAATACATAATTTTTTAGCATAAATATTTCCCAAATATGGCATGGGACATACTTATACTAAAAAAGTTATTTGTTGTTTATCTGAAATTCAGATTTAACTGTGTGTCGTATATTTTATCTGGCAGCCCTCCTAGGAGTTTATGAAAGTGGGCTTGAACTAGAGCCAGCCTTCCTTACTTGTAGTTCTAGAGTCTTTTGAACATGCTACAAGCATGCTTATGTTTCTTAAGCACTGATTTATTAAGTTACCTGTGTGGTACGGAGCAGTATCCGATTAGTGAGAAACTACAAAAAAGGCATTGTCACATAGAAGCAGAAGTTTTCTGTGGGAAAGGGGAAGGCGAGAAAGGAATTGGGTCTTTGGAGTCAGGCTCCAGGGAAGGAGTGCAGGAGCGCCCAGCCCAGATCTTAAGTGCAGCGCTTGAAAATAATATTCAGCTGTCACAACTCAGTTTCAAAGTGTGTCTCTCTATCGTTCTTGCCAGGCTCATGCCCTGTGAAACGCAGTCGGGGCGTCTGTTTTATGACACTGGGCTGATTGTGGCCAGATGTTAATCTTGCTGTTTGCTATATTTTTATTGCTGTTATATTATCTTTAAACTGCTGAACAATGACATGTAATGAAACTCCTAATATACGGTAGTCAAAGTCATCAAATTACCAAGTCTGGGAAGCCCATGTTCATCTTGAAAGTATTTTTCAATACCTTCCACACTTCTCTGAAGTCCATTCATTTATCTCAGTATCTTAAAGCTAAGAGTCTTACATTCACACTCTGAAAAAAAAAAAAACAACTTCTGGGGAAAACATGTTGATGTAGTTATTGTTTTCATTATCGTACATCATGTTCCTATTACTATGGGAAAGAGCCCTTTCCCTTCAGAGAGGAAAACGTCCCTGAGGCCGGTCTGTGCAGACACACCAAGGCCAGCAGCGCCCTCCACTGCTCCGTGAGGGAAGTGCATGCTTCTGCGACACGTACAGAAGACAAGGCAGTTAAGGGAGGTCGCCCTACCCAGAGGCAGGCTCCGTTGCTGCTTGAAGCACGGGTGTTAGGGTATCAGAACATAAGGAACTGATTGGAATCAGGACATTTTTCTGCAAAATGGCCAGCGTGATATAAAGAAGTGTCCACTCACTCTTGATGGTAACTAACAGCGGAGCTGTAATTACCTCAAGTGTTTCATAATGATGTCACCACAAAGCATGTGAGGCCCTCACCGTGATCACAGTTTTCCTCTCCTTTGTGTTGGGATAGATTCTGACACTCAAAAGCACATCAAGATCAGATGCGGTTCCCGACAGTCCAGAGAGAAGCTGACGTGTGTGCTGATCCTGGAGCCACAGGCTCTGTGCATTTCAGTTTGTGTTTGACCTTGACCCAGCAGCACCTGAGGGTCAGCTGCTTCTGGAGGCTGGGAGTGTCTGTTTATTCTACGGTGAAAGCATTCTGTTGGCAGTGCCTTCTACCAGATGTGACCACTGCTGTGGCAGATTTCTCATTTCATTCTAGAATTCTCGTCATGTCCTAGAATGTCGGGGTATTAGAGGTGCAAGAAGCTTTAAAGACCTTACAGTTGAACCTCTCCATTATACACAAGTCCGAGGGGACTGAATCATCTGGATATAAATATTTTACTTCAACTGGCTGCAGTGTTGCACATCACTCGTTCTGTTTTAAACTTCTCAGTTTTGGTGGCAAAATTAATTTTCAAAGAGACGTTCCATAAAGGACCCATTGCAGAGGAACTTGGGATGGTGGATGCTTAGCTACCTGGCAAAGGCTCCTGAAACACGTGGTTTTTTATTGCCTTTAGAATCTGTTTTATTCATGGAACTGTATGAAGTCACACCCCAAATAGATGAACGGTTAGTTTTGGTCTGTTGGTGAACTGTTCTTCCATAACACCGGTATGTGGAGGGGAAATCATTATATTCAAGGCAGGTCTAGAACAAGTTTAGAGTTCCTTACTGGTATGTGCAGAGACTGTCAAATCAAGTTAACTTCATGACCAAATGAATGTGCTTAGCAAAGTGGAACAGTATTTTATAATTAAATGAGAAATAAACTAATAGTATCTCAGACACTTTATTTTTCTTTCGTAGGCCGAAGAACTCATCTCTGAGTTTAATTCTTCCGAGTCTTAGCTTTATACAATTGAAAAGCAACATGAAACAAAAACAAAGCAAAACAAAACAACAAGCCTGAGTTGACTCTCTTTAAAGGTCCTTAAAGCATCTTCACGATCCGAGTCATACAGCCAAATGTTTCTAATAACTTGCGGTAAACAGGGCTAAAGGAGTGATTGTGTGTGGATGGTAGTCACTTAGAAATCTAGTCTGGAAATCTAGTTAGAATCGGTCGCCAATCCATCCTCCTTCACCCACACTGATCGGTTTATTTTGTCACTATTGTTAACGGGGAAAGGTAGCCCAGGGGCAATTTGGCCTCTGGTTTTCTGAAAGGTGCCGCGTAGACTTCTTCTGTGACCAATTTCCATAAAGTTCGTTGAGCAGTTCAAACTTTATTAAGACTCTTGACAAAAACAGCTGCTAGAATTGCAAAGGAATGTAATAAAAAACATAGAGTCAGAAACAACCAGAGTCTATAAAAGCAATATCCACAGTGGCCAAGCCCCCTTGGGGGTGCAAACTGATTCCAGTCTCCATCAGCACCACGCAGACCCCAAACGGGCAGACAGCGGGACACCCAGGCTAGGCCGAGGCTCTGAGGCTCGCGCTGCCTGCTGTCACCAGCTGATAACCTAGTTAAGGTCCGGGCAGCGTGCCAAATAAGAACAGCACAAGCAGGGGAGGATGGCAGTTTTAAAGGGTGAGGAAGCACTGGAGTAAATTCATTTTATGTTGGTTTTATTATGCAGTAAAAAAAATCTCCAACACGTACCCATTTACTAAAAAGAAAACAATAAATGTTCAGTTGATTGTAGTTTCCATATTAGCATGAAGGAGCACGACGTGGAGTTAGCCAAAGGCTCCAAGATGCATTTGGAAGTCTTGGCGGAAAATTTCAGGTTTGAATATGAATCTACTAAAAAGAAAACAATAAATGTTCAGTTGATTGTAGTTTCCATATTAGCATGAAGGAGCAAGACGTGGAGTTAGCCAAAGGCTCCAAGATGCATTTGGAAGTCTTGGCGGAAAATTTCAGGTTTGAATATGAATAAGTTTAAAGATAGAATTGGCTTTTATTTGTGGTTCTAAAACAGAGCCACAACTCTTCCTGTAAAGTGGAGTGAGTGTTCAGATGAGCCGAGCAGAGGAGGTGGCTTTATGGGTGGGCAGAAAAGTGCTGAAGAAAGTGGAAACAGGACAAAAAGTGGACTGGTCGTTTCAAAGTTTCTTTCCTTAACTTCTGATTATTATTCTGATTTTAGTTGACCCAAATCTCCTTTTTTTGGTGTTTTTTGTTTTTTTTTAAACTGTCTCATTTCAAAGTTCAGTTTTATTACGTGGCACTTAGCACCGTGGCTCCATTCTGGTTTGGTCTGGTCTGTGGGGCCGCCTTGTGCAGGGGTCTAGTCCAAAACCATGGCCTCCCATGAAATCCGTTTACCACCACCCAACGGCTTGTCAGGTCCTTGTGTTTTAACTTATCTTTCCAGTTTCTGGCATCTTTTACGTGTTCCAGACCACTGGGGCTCTTGAGTTTCCATCTTTAGACCCTTGAGAATTTCCTGAGAGTTTCCAGTCCTGAAGTCAGATTGTTCCTTTCTTAGCCTGCAACTGCAGCTGGTTTCTTTGTCGCATCAACTGCCATTATAAGCTAATTTATTCATGCAAATGAAGGAATTTCGTATAACTTCGTATAATGTATGCTATACGAAGTTATTACGTCTTGGATGAGTGACATCTTGGTCTGAAAGCTGGGGAGAGCCCACCCTGTGCATTACCTTAAGAAGGTGTGAGCCCATGTGGGGAAATGCTGAGTTGACAGGGACACAGAGAAGTGGTCATTCAAGGCCCCCCAGCCCTACGCTCCAGGGCCCACTTCTATTCCATGAGCAGGCAACGCCCTCTGTCCCCTTCAATTGAGTGTTGTCCCTGGGTTGTCCAATGCCATGGCTCTGCCATTCACTCAATTCATTCATTCAACAAACACAGGGAACATATTATATGCCAGCCACTGTGCCCAGCGATGGGGATACAGAGATGAACAGACAGCTCCTGTCCTCAGGTGCAGTACTTCATAGATGAAAGAGAGACAGACAAGGACAAATATGAGTTCAGTGTTAAAGAGAGGAGCACAGAGGAGGGCCAACTAACTCAGACGTGGAGGGTCTTGGGAGTGTTCGAAGATGAGCTCCCAGGGGACCGGGACTAGGAACAGTGGGGGCGCTGGCGTCAGGAAGAGGCAGAGGCTGCTTCCAGGCTGCGGGGTCCTGCGCGGCTCCGAGGTTCCCGAGGGCGTGGGTGCTGAGGGTGGAGCTGGGCCGCAGCAGGGGCGGGCCAGAGGCTGGTGAGGCCCCGCGTGGCCCGGGTGGGACGGCAGGCCCCTCCCGACGCAGCCTGCTCTGCATGAGGGGACTGATGTCACCTCCTTCTTGGTGGAGGTGTCTGCTGTCCGTTAGTTGCTCAGCTTAAGGACTAGTGAATGGCTCAGTCATCCACCTTCACTCAGAGGGTCCCAAAGTGGGTTTTACACATGCTGGGCTATGTCCTCGACAGAGGGGCTGAGTAGACACCAGAAGAGCCCTTTCCC
>NW_007732141.1:0-15155 GCF_000696425.1 Galeopterus variegatus
TCAGGATCGCGCTGTGTCCCGACACGGGTGCTCCATTCCCGCCGCCATTTTCCCTCTCTAGAACCTTTCTTTGAAGAACACAATAATATGTTGAACTTTCAGAAGGAGACAACAAATCTGTGGTTACTAAAAGTGGGAAAGGGAGACAGGGAGGGGTGTTAGGGAGAAATTGGGTAAGGGGCACAAAGAATAATTATGATTTGTAATAATGAATGTGCTAACAATATCAATTTGATCATCACATTTTGTACACAAATAATGATACTCAACACTGTACCCTCCAAATATGTATAATCAATTATGTTTCAATTAAAAAAATAAATTAATAAAAAGGAATAAGAAAACTAAAAAAAGAAAAGAAACTTTCTTTATTCTTGGGGTTTTGAAATTTCAAAATGATGTGCCTTGTTTGAGTTTTATTATTCACTGTGCAGAGTATTTTACAAGCTCCTTCAATGTGGACACTTAGGCCTTCCAATTCTGAATGTTATGCTATTATTTTCTTTGATGATTTCTGTTTCTTTATTTTACTTTGCTGTTTAGAAGTTCAATCATTTAGATATTGTAATTTCTGAAAAATACACTTTTCTTTTCTCTACTATTTTCTACCTCTTGATCTTTTAGTCTATTTCTGGGATATTCTTTCAAATTCATATTCTATTATTGAATTTTTGTTATCAAATGTTTTAATTCCCAAAAGTTCCTTCTTTGTTCCTGGAAAGTTATTTTGTGTAATATGCTGTTCTTTTTGTGATATGTGGTCCATAGGAGCAATATCTTTTTTCACGGCACTAAAAATACAGATTAAGATACAGGTAAAAGCAAATTTTTTCTTCTTGGGTCATCTCTGTATTTTCCAGATTCCTTATTTATATTTGTTTGTTTTCCTATCAGAGGACTTTTTCAAGTGTCTGGTTATTATTTGCTAGCCATTTCTTTTTCAGTGGTAAAATATACATATTGTAAAATTACCATTTTAACTATTTTTGAGCATACAATTTAGTGGTATTAAGTGCATTCACATTCTTGGGCAACCATCACCACCGTCCATCACCAGAACTTTTTCCTCTTTCCAAGCTGAAACTCTGTACCCATAAAGCACAAACTCCCCATCTCTCCCTGACCTCTATCTAGCCCCTGGTTACTGCCAGTCTACTTTCTCTATGAATTTGACTATTCTAAGTACTTCATTTAAATACAATCATACAATATTGATCCTTTTTGTCTGGCTTATTTCATTTAGCATAACCTCAAGATTCATCCGTGTTGTAGCATGTGTCAGAGTTTTATTCTTTTTAAGGCTAAATAATATTCCATTGTATGTCTATACACATTTTGTTGATCTATTTATGAATTGATGGACATGAGTTGCTTCCACCTTTTGGCTATTGTGGATGATACTGCTACAAAAATGTGTGTACAAATACCAGTTCAAATCCCTGCTTTCAGTTCTTTTGATCTACTTTCTAAAGTGAGACAGTGAAAAATTATTAGAGGCTGTGTGTATGTACAAGTATGTGTGCTGCTTGTCAGGGAGCTCACAGTGTGCGAATGGGCTTCAGACAAGCTGCTCATTAGAGGATCCAAGGAAGAGCACATCCATCTCAAGGTCATTACCATCAGGCTCATGCTTTCTCCTCCCTGTTTAGCAGACATAGCTGAACGTATATAGTATATAGCGTAGCACCCAGGACAGTGCTGGGAACTTGCTGAATGAATGACATGTAGGAGATATTCTTTGTCAACTTTCTGGTGTGATTTTTTCATATTCTGATATTTCACTGATAATTTTAGTTGTAATTTGGGAGGTCAGGAATGGGATGGGGAAGGAGGAGCAGTCACGTTTGTGCTCAATCTGCCTTGATACTTGGAAATTTCTCTGGTATATTTTCTTTTAGTCAACCCTGGGAGCAGAGACCGTATTTCATATGCAGCAGCTACTTATACAACTGTGTATGTACTTCAGGAGTAAGCAAAGGATGGCTTTATCTGGTAGTGTCATGGGGATGCCTACAGGACATGAGGCAGGCACGGGAGATGGGGAACTGAGAGGGAAGAGGTCTCAGGGAGGCTGGGATTCTTGCTCAGGGACTTTATTCCTCTCTGCCGCTTTCACATGCTCTGATTTGGCTCTTTCATAAAGCAAGCTCCCTGGTACTATCGGTTTCATATGAAAAAGTTTACTTTTGTACTTTTAATCAAAAAAAAAATTTTTTTTTTGTTTTTTGAAAAGTAAGGGTAACTTGCATCTGAGCTTTCCTCATAGACAAGGTCTTGGTATCACTATCTGGATTCCAGCATTTGAGCAAAGCACAAGGATGAGGACGGGAAGGGAGCACAGAGTCTGAGCAGCTGCTGTTTGCTTCAGCCTCTTCCTGAGCAGCCTCCGAGCCACCGGGGAATAGGAACGAGCCGTGCCATTCCTTGCACGGCCCCCACGCAAGCTTGGGCAGTGACGTGCCCATATGGAGGTACCTTTGCACTGGCTTCTCAACGATATTCTTCTTTCTAATTTTCCTTTTCTGCTGCTGGGGAATTTATGTAAAATCAGTGCATGACTACTTAACTTTTGCTCCCATTGCTGTTATTGCTATTTATTTATTTACTTTACAAATTCCTAGATTGCTTATGGAAGATTTGGCAGTTTCTTTCTTGAAAGCTTGCACTTTTATCAGCAGAATGCCATCTGCCATCATTAGAGAGAAGTGGTTGTGGATGTCTCAAAAACTGGTTGATGTCCTGTGAACCGGATTTGCATGAGCCTCTGCAGCCTCTGTTAATGAGCGTAAGACAGTTCCCAGCGTCTGCTGTTATGGAGAGTGATTATTAAACCTACAGAGGTCTAAATAATTTTACACGTGCACAGAATTAAAACCAACTATGCAGACAGGCAGAAAAACTTTTGACGTGGTCTCTGCCTCCTTCGACCTTTGTAATCAACTAGACATCTGACATTTCAAGGAATGTTCACCCCCCCATATAATTCTTGACATTTTTTTCTTTTTTAAAAAAAATTTCATTTACTTTTCTTCAAGATGAAATTTATCAGTGAATGCATAGATCTTAACATTACACTTTGATGGGTTTTGACAAATGTATCCACTCATGTGATCAACTGCACTCATCAAGACAGAGAACATTCCTTCACCCCAGCAAATTCTTTGTGCCCCATTCCTGACAATCCCCATGCCTCAAAAGCTATTACCACTCTTATTTCTATCACCCTAGAGATTAGTGTTGCTGGTTCTAGAAGTTCACGTAAATGCAATCGTCTGTAGTAACCATGCATGGTTCATTCCTTTGTGTCTGGCTTTCTTTGCTCATGCACGTAATTGGGTAGATTAGTAGTTTGTTCTTTTTTATTGCTGAGTCATATCCCACAATCTTTTTTATTCCACAATATTTTTTTTTTTTTTTTTTTTTTTTTTTTTGTAATTCTACTGTTGATGGACATTTGAGTTGTTTTCAGTTTGGGATTCTCAAAAATGAAGCTGCTATGAATATATTTATACAAGTCTTTTTGCAGATATGTGTTTTCATGTCTCTTGGGTAAATACTGACCAGCTCAATAGCTGTGTCATAGGGTAGGTGTATGTTCATTTATTTCTGATTGTTTTATCATTGTTGTTATTATTGTAAATAGAATCTCCCCCCATTTCATTTTCTGAATGGTTTATTAATGGTTTATAAGAGAATGTTTTTAAAAAATGTTTATTTGGTAATTAGAGTCTCTGTTAGTTACTTTTACTGTTTTTTTTTAATATTGTCTTTTGTTTTACCCAAGTAGTACCATGAGTAGTCTCACCACAAAGGATGCAAACATTAAAAAGATATAAGTAAAATGTGAATGCCACCCCTTGAGTTTCACCCCACTTCTCACTTTCTCCCCCAGAGATACTGAATGCCAGCAGTCCAGTGGATTGCTTTCAGATTTTTTCATAAGCATTTAAATGTGTGGGTTTGCAGGGTATAAACTGCACTGGGTACCACATCTAGATATGGTAGATTATGTATAGTTTTCCTGACAGTTTTTATTTTATTTTATTTTATTTTATTTTATTTTTAGCAGAAGGCAGTAAAATATCTTGGTTCTAACAAAATCAGAATATCATTATAATTTTGTGACAGCTACAAGTAAACTTTCTTGAGGAAAGGGCACCTTTTCGTAATTTGCATAAAGGTCTCATAGGGGCCTTACATTTAATATTTGTAATATACATATACAGATAAATTCCTTTTACACAAATATACACATATATCTTTTAAAAAACAAGTAAAATCATAAATATTTATGGCCCTATTACTTCTTTTTTTTCAGTTATCATATACCTGACATATCTTTGCATGTCAGTAGATGTAGATTGAGCTCTTTTCTCTTAATTGCTGCATATATTTCATAATATCCATGCATCACAATTTTTTTAACTTGGACATTTAGATTGTTTTCAAATTTTCACTATTTCAAATACTCTTAAATGTACATATTTGTACACAGATGTACGTATTTATGTAGTAAGGATTCCTAAAAGAAACATTTCTGAATTTAAAGGTATATGCATTTAGGATTGTTTAGATCTTACCGTTTACTTCTCTGGTGAGCTTTACCACTTCCACTAGCAATATATGAAAGTGTCCATTTTCATAGCCAGAACATTACTTATCATCTTTAATTTTTGTAGAATATTACCTAACTTTTGGTCAAATAATGATATTGCATTATTGTTTTAATTTATAATTTACTCATTAATACCTTTATTGGCTGTTATTTGTATTTTTCTTCACAAATATCACTTTTCTATCTTCTGCTTTTCTGTTTTGCCTTTTTTCTAACTGATTTGTGGGAACTCTTTATGTGTTCTGGATATTAATGTTAAGTCTGCTGGGTTGCAAATATTTTTCCATTTGTGGCTTGGTACTTTTCCATGTGGAGAATTTGTTTTTTAATGTTTTATAGTTAAATTAGTTAAATTTTTACTGTGCTCAAGATTTTTTTGTCATGCTCAAAGAAGATCTTTCCAAATTCAAGGTTATAAAAATAAACATTTTCTTTATATTACCTTTGATTTAATGCATAATCTGGAACTTATTTTTGTGAATGGTGTGAGACAGGGGTTCAACTTTATTTTTCCCTAGGGGATTCCTAATTCAGGCATGCAGGATGTCTTTACTGAGTGTCCACCATGTCCTGGGGTTTGTGCTAGTTACATGGAAACAGCAGTAAACAAGGTTTACAAGCAGTAAACAAGGTTTCTGTTCTTCTGTGGCTGACATTCTAATGGGAGGACACAGACTACAAATAAGTAACATTAGCACAAGGTAATGTTTTATGACATTAAATGTTTAGCAGAAAATAGATAGGCTCTTATATTGGAGAATAACTACTTTCAATTGAGTGTTCAGAGAAGTCCTCTTTGAGAAAGTGACCCTTGTGCTAAAATCTGCGGGACAAGAAAGAACTAGCTGATAGAGACCCTGAGTCTCTGATTTAGGAGCAATGACAGGGATGCACATAAAGAAATCATAACACCGAGGTACCAAGGTCAAAAGTCTGGACCCCCATACTGACCAGCTGCCAAAAAAAAAAAAGAAAGGAAAAGAAATCCAAGCACCTTCCTAACTTTTCCAGACAATTTTCATGACATGAAGACAGGGGATACCGTGAGCTGAAGTGCAGGTAGACTTTTCTCCTGCCCAATTCTATCTGCTATAGGATGAGCCTCACTTCTCTGTTTTGGCATTTGTTTACCACCGGTTGGTATAATTTTGAATAATAATTCTCGACTGGGATTTTGTTAAGTGTTGAGCAACAATGCCTTCCACAGCAAACCCTCTGACAAGTGTCTGTTGTACTATTGTCCTATCACATCGATGAAGGACAGAACAATGGGAATTACTAAATTACTCTGTAGAAGCTGAGTATGTTAAGATAAAATACTGACACACATCGTTCCCCCTGGCATTCTGTAGAGTGACTTTCCCTAGTCTCTCTCTTCTTCTGCGTCAATGTATTCTTCAAAAAATAAATTTTGAGCTGGTTTTAATACACAGATACATGATTGAAGCTCTAAGTGTCTAAGCTGTGGAGCATGGCTGTAAAAATCTGAGCTTTTTGAAACAGATGCTATCTAATAACCTCATGGGTTATCAAAACGTTTAAGTGAAGCACTCCTAAAATGTTCAATTTTGAGAAATTTAAATTCTCGTGTCCTTTGCAAAATAAACCATTTGAAAAATGTACTTGTCAAATAGGGTGCCAGATTGTTTTTTGAAAGACTTAGCTATTTGGCCACATGCATCAAAAGGCAACCTTAGACATCTCTTGAAAGACTCAGCAGGAGTTCATCAGGTAATGAAGGGTGTTGTGTGTGTAGGGGTTGGGGTTGGGGAGATATTTGGAGGATGACAGCGAGGCAGAAGGTGGAGAAGTCACTGCAAGCAGATGCAGAAGCAGGGCAAACGTGGGGAGGTGGGAGAGAAGCCAGCAGATACAGATAGACAGCTACAAGTTGAGAAGTAGGACGGGTGAGAGTGTCAGCTCCATCAGATTGGGAATTCTGTTTGTCTCCTTCAGGCAATCAACATACTCTGGCCTAGGGGTCGAATGTTTTTGTAAATAAAGTTTTATTGGAACAAAGCCCTGCCCATATGACTATACTCATACGTTGTCTGTGACTGCTTTTGCACTACAATGGCAGAGTGGAGCAGCTGCTGCAGAAACTGTATGGCAAGCAAAGCCAAAATACTCACCATCCTGCCCTTTCTGGAAGAAGTTTGCTGACTCCTGATCTAATTCAATAGGGGGATTCCAGTGTAATGCCTGGCACATAGTAGGAGCTCCATATACAGTGGTTTACATTGAATTGAAGCATCCACTGGTATTCAGGTAATAAAGGAGCCTGTCTTTGGTCCTTCTTGTTAAGCAGCGGGGGCATTATCCTAAAGGTAAAACATTTTTGAGCCATTCACTTATTTCATTCTCATTCTTTAAGACACCCCTTAAGCTTGAATCAGCCTCCCTCTAGAGTGTCTCTGTAGCAAACTGGGCAAAGCATTCAGCAGGCTGTTTTCCCACTTCACTGGTTTTCCCCACTAGACTGTGATCTACTTGAAAGTAGAGGGTATTTTCCTTTCTCTTTATAGCCATGACACATGACACAATGCCTGGAACACTGGGAACCCTTGATAAATATTTTTTGAATGAGTTAAACAAGCATTTATCAAGCACTATTTTGAAAGAATCACAAAATGCAGAAACAATGCTGATTTGAGGAGACACTTGTGTTCATAAAAGAACTATACAAATGAAAAATTCTCTTGTCGTTTAAACACTCTTCCTACTTGCATGCACATTAAGTCTGTAAGCTCCTTCAGGGATTATTGACAAGAAAATGGGTGGAGTTTGGGGCCAGATAGATCTGAGTTCAAAGCCCAGCTTTTCTTTCTCAATTTCTAGTGATGAGCAACTTGTCTGCACAGACCCAAACCTGGAACCACATTTTTAATAAAGCAATTGAAAGTGGAAACATTTATTGAGTCCCATGGAAAAATGTCCACCCTTACAATTTGGATCATTCACATTTTTCAGTAGAAGAATATCCCTGAGAAAAGTGGCTCTGCTTTTGTGTACTGGCTTGTTACTATCTGGGTGTCTTCAAGGAGCAGCAACATAAGAGACATTCAAAATTTTTTTTTGTTTCTTAGATTTCTGTAGTACTTGGAGTTTATCTGCATTATCTCATTCAATCATCAATATGCAATGAAGTGTTTATTATTAAATGCATCATCCCACTTAAACATAGAGTTACATAGCCAGCCCATCCTAGGTGTGTACCCAAAAGAATTGCAAATAGGTATTCAAACAAAAACTTGTACATGGATATTCATAGGAACACTCTTCACTTTAGCTAAAAGGTAGGAGCTAAAATGCCCATCAACTGATGAATAGGTGAGCAGATGTGGTACGTCCATATAATGGAATATTATTCAGCCATAAGAAGAAATGAAATGTTGATTCACTCTACAGCACCGATGAATGTTGAAAACATTATGTTAAGTGAAAGAAGCCAGGCACGAATGGCTGCATATCACATGATTTCATTCATGTGAAATACCCTGAATAGTCAAATCCATACAGACAGAAAGTAGACAAGTGGTTGCCAGAGGCTTGGGGGAGGCAGGAATGGGGAGTGACTGCTTGATGGGTTAGGGTTTCCATGAACTGTCCTGGAACTAGATACGGGTGACAATTGTGCAGTGTTGTGAATGTTCTAAATGCCATCGAATTGTACACTTTAAAATGGTTAAAATGGTGAATTTCATATTAGGTGAATTTCATGAAAACTTCAAGAATTTTTATGAAATTTTATGCATTTCATATTTTGTATTTTACAACAGAACAATGCCAACTTCATTTTATAGCTGGAAAAAGTGAGTGTCATATATGTAAAGACTTGCCCAAGGTCACACAGAGGGAGACAGAGGTGAGTATTGATCAGATCTATTTGGTACAGCATTGATGAAGCCCATTATGTGCTGAGGATACATAAGTGAAGGGCACAGTCCTTTCCCCTTTCTCCTCCCCACTGAGCCTCCTTTCCTGTGCTTTACCTGTTTTCTTCTCTGCTTGCACTGGGCCAGCAGGTGTCTGGTGAGCTCTGCAAGTCTAAGCCACACCATGGTCCAGTTTCCTGGATGAGAAGGTGCTGGGCTGGTTGACTCCATGGGGCACTGGCTCAGCAGGCACCTGGTACAGAGACTCAGGTTGTGCAGGGCCGTGGCCCCAGCCTTCCAGGTAGGACTCAGATCTGTCATGCCTTCCACCCGAGCATCTCTCCTCAGGTGGCTGGAAGGCTCTCTTTGGTCAACAGGTGGTTACCCTGGAGATCTTTGTTTTTCTTATACTTATTTTTTTGTTAACTCTGAAATCAGGTCACCTGCTATAAAAGAAAGCTGGGTGGGCATTCACTCAACAGTGGGTGTCCATTGCTCAACTTGGTTTGTCCTGATAGCTTTATTTCCCACCATCCTTTCCTCAAATCTTTTGTTAACGGTTACTTAATCCTTTTGACCCCAACTCCCTTACTCCTGGAGATTTGTGAGGTGCTGCCTAACTGGAGATCCTTCCTGGGAGAAAAGGAGCCAATGGGCATATTACTGAGTTGAAGTATCTAAGGCTTTATCATCAAGTCCCACCTTCAGATCCATCGCAATGCACTTCTCTCTTATTGAGGCTGTGGATTTCCCAGGGTATGTGAAAGAGTCCTCCAGGGCTGGTCTCAGCATGATAAGGGCTGGAGTTGGGACTTACCCACAAGTGACCATTCTCCATTGAAGGTCCTGGAGTCTTTCGACTGGAATTGAGAGGCAGGGCTTGGAGAAGGGCTCTCCTTTGGGCTTGAATTCTTTGCTCTCTCTCCCAGAGGGGCCAGGTCCCATCTGCAGTCCCCCATGTGCACCTCTTTCATTGTTTTCCCACATACTTACACCCAGCAGAAGAGGAATCTTCCTGCGGCATAGTTCTTACTTCCCAACAAGAGGCCCAGAGGGGAAGATGCGTTAATAACTCTACTAATCAAGATATCAGACCCACTGTGCTTATGGGAGAGGATCTGGACACATCCTCCTTCACCCAGATAACCCAGAACAAAATGATGGAACATGAAAATGAGCTTACAGAGTTTTACAGGAGGAGAAGTGTGAGATTGTTCTAGTTTTATAAACGAATTCAGAGACCAAACCTGAGAGACCCCATGTGAAAAAGTGCTCACACCAGTCCTAGCTTTTAGTTCACATTCAATAATATTAGCCCTCTCTTTTATTTACTTATTGATAGATTGATTGATTTTATTAAGGCTAAGCAGAAGGAGAAAATCCTATGGATTAACTTATTCCCTCCTCACCCAGCAAGAGAATTTCTGGAGCTGGGTGAAGGATTTCGCACGTTCTAATTTTCCCACTCCCAAAGACCGAAGATCTCTTCTGAAGGTGACTTCTTTGCTCTTTCTCAAAATGCCCGACCCACGCAGGCTCCTCTCAGGTTTCTAAGCGATGGGGGAGCTGCTCTGAGTGCAGTCTGGGCACCCCACGCAGTGCATGAAAATTTGATGTCTGCAATAAAGTCTGTCTTGCTAATGCATTCGGCCCTTTTGTCCACAGGAGCTAATCTCCTTTTGGGAAATGCTGTGATTTAAGCTGAAATTTCAGAGATGGTGAGGGTAGAGAGGGAATGTAGATCTCTGCTCTACAACTCCCATCTCCAACAACTTAATAACTTGGCTAAAAGCCACAATCAATACAGAGCCATCAGCTGGACTCCAGCCCCTCACTGTCTTCCCAATCAATCAACAGGATTTAGTAAGCCACTGGTTGGAATCTATATCACTTAAAAAGTGTGGGTTCCTAGACCAGTCCTACAGAGACTGATTAATTCCTCCTGGGCACTTTGATTAACTTGCCTTTGGAGAGCAGTAGCCTATTGATGGAGGCCCCACTGTTAGACCTTCCACATGTATACCTAGGGCAAGCAGGCATTTAGCATGTGATCCTCTCATGTCTACATTTTTCTCACTAAGCATAACTCTTCTGTCAATTCACAGTCCATTTTCTTTTTGTGGAGTTGTGGTTGAGAGGAAAGAGAACCATTGAAGTGTTTATAACGTGCAAAGCTCCTCACGTTCATTCTCTTTGCACTTATTCATACATGAGTTACAGCATACTTTTTATTTATGAGGTAGTTGTCATGAAGCCTCATTTTTC
The DNA here is from genome assembly GCF_000696425.1 of Galeopterus variegatus. Classification (NCBI taxonomy): domain Eukaryota; kingdom Metazoa; phylum Chordata; class Mammalia; order Dermoptera; family Cynocephalidae; genus Galeopterus; species Galeopterus variegatus. The sequence continues at coordinate 10,756 of NW_007732141.1, forward strand.
ATATGAAGAAACTGAGGCAAGGCTACCCTTTCCCTTAACAGGAGTCAAGAGTGATCCCCAGGCAGTGGGCCTAAGACCCCACTTCCCAGGACACCTACCTGCACTTGACAAGCACCAGGAAGGAGCTGTGGATTCTGGAGTGAGACTGAACTTCTGCAAACCTCTGCACCTCCAGTGACAGAATCCTGAGTCAGCCCCAGACTCCCGACCTTCTCTGCACTTCAACACTGTTGGCTCCAGTACCACGAACTGCCTTGAGTCCTTCCTTCACACAAATCTCATCTTCCTCTTTATCTCTGCTCCTGTCCACCACATACCACACCCCATGTTCCCAGGTTACCCCATCATTAGCCTGTTAATTCCCCGGAGGCACTCCACTGTATCTTTCATCCCTCCCCAACTCATGGAAACCACCTCATGTGACGCCAGGAACTCCTGGTCCATCATTAGCAAGGTCCTCTCTACCCTCTGCCTCTTCTCTGGGTGGTCGCCTTTCTCTTCTTGTTCTAATGGGAACCCGGATCTTGCAGAGATTGTTTTTCTCTGCACCTCTCTAGGTGGTGACTGTCATACCCCTCCCTCGTCCCTTTGGGCCTCCTGGTTTCTCATTTCTGCTTTCAGACCAGCCTTCCTCCCAGCTTCACGAAAGCCCCCACCTTACTCCCCTGCTATCAGGCTGTTTCAGCCCCTACCCTGAAAGGCTGATTTCCTTGACCAAGCCCTCAAGTCTCCCTTGTCATTTCTTGACAGTTTTGTGTCCTGGATGGCCGCCACCCTCTTCAACACCACTGCCGCCTGAATCGTTGGTGATGTCCCAATGCCCTTGGATAATCCTCGCAGTTCAATTCCTCCCCTTCTTCCAGCTTATATTCCAGCTGCTGTGGCCGTTCACTCTTGTGGCCTTATCCTAGGCCTCATCATTGCTGAAAATTGCAGCTCTCCATTGTCTCGATTTCATGCAACTCTTTCCGACTGCCACCTCCTGTCTCTCCGCTCACTACATCTGGTACCCAACTCACAGGGACACTCGATCCACTGATCCAATCTTCCCTGCCCATGCCATCTTGATGTTACTGCTTCCCTCCTCATCCGGTATAAATTCCGTGGCTGATCATCATTTTTTCCTTCTTGCATGTGCCCTCAACTCCCTTGGCATTTCGCTTTGTTTTACCTTTCCTGCTCCATACCCGCACCCCTGTGGCTGAACATGGCGGGAGAATAAACAAAAAACAACAACAACAAAAAAAAACCTCACACTCAGCTGATTCCCTTTTATTTTGATTTATGACTGCAAACTTAATGCCTCCAGCAGTAATATCATGTATTTTCCTAGTTCATTCACTGTCCTGTCCCAGATGAATATTTTATACTTTCTTCTCTCACCTCAAAATCTGTCACACTGTCTCACCCATGTACCCTTGCAGCTGATGACCTAGCTTCCTGCGTCACAGGCAGAAGGATGCAGCCCGAAGAGGGTTTCCTCAGACTCCCATCACCGAATCCATCGACTCGCCAGCATCTGCGCTGTATGCTCTGCCTCTGGCCTGGTGTTTTAGAGGAACAGTGCTCCCACAACAAGCCCACTGTGCCCTGGACATTTACCCCATCCCTTCTCCTGTCCTCTGTGATCACACCAGCAACTCTCCCTGCTGTCTTTTATGGCATCAATTTTCCCCCTGGAGTGACCTGCCATCCTAAACAGCAAAACCCTCTGTTGGCCCCATATTTTCTCTGCTCCATTTTGGATTGAGCAGCAACCCCAACAAGATCATTTTTTTTTTTTTTTTACTTTTTATCCTGTCTTTTTTTTTTTTTTGTGTGTGTGTGTGTGTGTATGTATGTGTGTGAATTGATTCATTCACCTTTAGCTCCCTCCAATAAGTGAAAACATGTGGTATTTCTTTTTCACTGCCTGACTCGTTTCACTTAATATTATTCTTTCAAGGTCCATCCATGTTGCCAACAAGATCATTTTTGATGGAATGATTGGGACAAAAGCTTAATAGAGGGGAGCCAGTGAGTCTAGATGACACTTTCAAGGAGTTTGCTGCAAGGGAAGCAGTTTACACCAGCAGGTTAGTCATTTTAAATTTAGTGAGTGAAAGTCACAGGAAAAGAACCTGGGAAAAGTAGGTTTACGTTTACCTGATGCTCTTAGAAGCCAGGCATGTTCGTAGGGCTGGGAGGCAGATGAATATAGAGAGATACAGAAGTGGGTCCCTTCTCTCAGAGCTCTGGCCAAGTGGGAGAGACAGAGGTGCACGGGCTGGGCTGGGCAGGTGGGGCGTGCCTGCAGGCCAACAACAGGACAGGGACCTTCGCCCGACCTCTATCGGCCCTGGGACCCCAACTTGCAGATACTCACAGCTTTGCTTTCTTATGTTCTCACCCTGTTTCCTCTTGAACCTCACCTGAGCTGGACAGCATCTTCCTGGGCAGACCCTGTGGGATTCACCAAAGGGCTGACTTGGTCCTGTGTTGAGCTGGAGTGACCTCCTGCACCCAGCCTCATGACTGCAGTCTCAGATGAACAGGGTGGGACTGGCTGTGCTCATCTCCCTGATGTCTCATGGGACTCCAACCAGCCAACTCTGCTTGCCCTCCAAGCGTTGTCTCTTGGTTCATAGAATATTCTTCTCCCTTCCAAGGGATGAGACCAGTTCTCTACCCCCATGAGTCCCAACTTGGCTCCTGCCATGCCCAAGGGTGCATCCTGGCTTTGGCTCCCCCTTCCTCTCTCTCTCTCCAGAAAATATTATTGGAACACAATGACCAAGAATGTGGGACAATTCCAGGGATAACTTGGGAGCTACCTTGATTCAGTTTTAGGAGTAAATTACTTGCAAATAGCCATACTTTAGCTACCATTAGTAACTTATTACTAACACCTTGCCTCAAAGGGATCCGGCCCCTCCCTGCAGTTAAAATTGCAACTAAGGCATACAAGCTAAAGTGCAAGCAGGGTTCCCACAGGTCACTCAAATGAGTAAAAGGGCTGGGTGGGGGCTGTGGGAAACTTGAGAGCACGTGTCTTTCCTTAAATCCCTTGCCATCTCAGACTGCCCAGACATGACCCAACTTCCAAGTTTTTAAAAGAAACTGGAAATCCAGATTTTAAGGGAAACTTTCTGATTTTTAAATGTTGATAACTAAACGTCTTCAAAAATGCTGTGTGTGACAAATAGAATATAAGTGTAAGCCGAGTCTGGGCCATGGGCAGATGTCCTGCTCACTGTGCAATCCCACCTCTGGGTCTGTGTATTCCCAAGATGGCCTCCTTCCAGTCTTTCCAGCCCACCCAGCTTTCCCGGTCAGTATTTCAGCCTCATGCCCTCACATCACTTTCCCCCTTGCTATCGGGGGTGCCCAGGAGAGAAAGGGCTCCCGCATTGCCAGGAGGTGGAGGGAAGTGAAGAGAGAGCAGAGTTGGTGTTTTTCACAATGAACGCCCTATGGGGTCACTTGTCTGATGAAGAACATGGCAGAAGATTCACAATGAAGAACGTGGCAGAAGATTCACAGTGACACTTTGAAAACACTGAGAAACAGACTTCTGAGAAGCTTGCTCAGCTAATTCTGAGAGCTTTGGGATTTCTTGCCACGGTGGAATAGGCCACTGGTAGCAACTTTGTCAGCATGACAGCCTCTCAGGTGTGGGGACCCAAGTTTGCTTGGGCTTGATGCTGTTGGAGAGCCCATTGGTCTGCAGGTGGGGCAGAGGGAGAAGGAACAGAGGGGGAATGTGCCCAGGGAGGCAAGAGCCCACCTACCAGCTTCAGCTGGGCTCTCAAGCCACATCCTGGAGGCTAGTCCCTCTTTACCCAGGGTCACAAGGACAGGGAATGGGGTTGGAAGGCTTTGGAGAAGGTGGCTTCCCTCCCCTCCTTTACACACACCTGCACCATCTCCTGACACGGCCACATCAGCAGGAGTGTGTGACTCAGTGTGCTCCGGAGTTTGCTTTTACTGCTGGGAGGAGGCTGTTTGTTAGTGTGTTTGGTTTTGGTAGGGGGCAGGGGTGCACACAGGCTAATGTGGAGCAGTCTTCCACCCACGGGGGTCTGGTGCGAGAACAGCCCCCACCACTCTTCTCTCCCTGAGAGAGTGTCTGGTGTACACGACAGTGCAGAATGACACTCATTCACTCACTCAGTCACCTACTCACTCATTCCCTCACCTACTCACTCATTCCCTCACCTGCTCACTCATTCCCTCACCTGCTCACTCATTCCCTCACCTGCTCACTCATTCCCTCACCTGCTCACTCATTCCCTCACCTACTCACTCATTCACTCACCTACTCACTCATTCTCTCACCTGCTCACTCATTCCCTCACCTGCTCACTCATTCACTCACCTACTCACTCATTCTCTCACCTACTCACTCATTCACTCACCTG